>NC_053501.1:52756796-52996796 GCF_905171775.1 Rana temporaria
ACCAGGCCTGTGCTTTGGTTGTTCCAACATCTGTTGCCACAGGTAAAACTAGACTATTTTCTGATGTATTTTTAGCAAGTCTGGAAAAGCAGAGCAAACACAACACAGTTGAGTTGTAGCCTACGACATAGTTTCTAGTTGTCCCTTATTTAGAGTGCCTGTCCCTCTTCTGGAATCAAATCCATTTGTCCCTCATTCCAAAAGGTTCCTCTTTTAGACCTGAAATAAATATACCGTCAATATAGTGTAGTGTTTCAGTCAAGGGAAAGGGGTGCTGTGTAATGTAAAGGGGTCCATAGGTGCAGTTGTGGAGAGGGGGTACACAGTAGTGACAGAGATATTGAAAGATGCAGGGGGCACAGTGGGGTGTTTTTACATTTTAATGTGGGGGGGGGCTTTTAACCCCCACTAGCGGTCGAAGAAAGGATAAAACGCGACTCTGTATCGCTGCTGCCGAAGCAGCTGGAACAGGCCATTGCATATGAAGGGTTGAAATATCAGATATACACATGCTCGTTCCAGGTCAGTGACTTATAAAGTAGTAAGGATCGGGATGACAGCTTGGGAGCCCCTTTAAATGCTAGCTCCACCTTTAGCAACGTGTTACAGCAATATTCAGGGTGTAAAATGTTGTGAAACACCCCAACTCTCACCTACTCGTGGTACTGCCAGGGGTTCCTCTCCCCCGCAGACACTACCAGCAGTTGCTAGAGATCTGTAAATAAGTTAACTACAATTTCACATAAGGACCGATCAGTGCACTCCTATTCCATTGAAACTTCCTGCAGCTTAGTAACTAAGGGCCAGATTCACGTAGAATCGCGGCGGCGTAACGTATCCTATATACGTTACACCGCCGCAAGTTTTCATCGCAAGTGCCTGATTCACAAAGCACTTGCGATGAAAACTACGCCGGCGGCCTCCGGCGCAAGGCGGGCCAATTCAAATGGGCGTGTGCCATTTAAATTAGGCGCGCTCCCGCGCCGGACCTAATGCGCATGCTCAGTTGCGCAATTCCCGTCGTGCTTTGCGCGCCGTGACGTAATTTTTTCGAACGGTGACGCGCGTAGCATAATTCCGTATTCCCGGACGGCTTACGCAGACGACGTTCATTTTTAAATTTCGACGCGGGAACGACGGCCATACTTTAGACAGCAATACATTTGCTGACTAAAGTTAGGGCACCAAAAACGACGACTAACTTTGCGACGGGAAACTAGACTAGCGGCGACGTAGCGAACGCGAAAATCCATTGTGGATCGCCGTAACTCCTAATTTGCATACCCGACGCTGGTTTACGACGCGAACTCCCCCCAGCGGCGGCCGCGGTACTGTATCCTAAGATCCGACAGTGTAAAACAATTACACCTGTCGGATCTTAGGGATATCTATGCGTAACTGATTCTATGAATCAGTCGAATAGATAGAAACAGAGATACGACGGCGTATCAGGAGATACGCCGTCGTATCCCTTTTGTGAACCTGGGCCTAAAAGCTCATACAGAGGAACGGATAGAGATCTGTAGGAAGTGTCAGAAGGAGCCTGGCATTGCATTCATGATCCACTGATCTTGGGTGAAATACTTTTCAGACTCCTATTTAAAAAATAAAATAAATGCACAATTTTTTTACTGTGCATTTTTTTTTTAAAGGTGAACTTAAAGACTGTTAACATTTGTGCTTGTTAAATGAAAATGAAGATATAACGAAGATAAAACCAAATTCTGACATAAAGGAACAAAATCTTCTGTCTGACAATACTGGAACAACACAGGCAAGTAGCAATTTGAATTCAGTTTAGCCTCCAGTATCTGTGCGTTGTTAATATGTCTCTAGAGACTGCATTTGTTTGCAAATGTTATCAAGCAGAACTGTAAAGATAGGGGCATAACCTCAAAAGCCATTACGAATTATTTGTATTATGTTTGATTTTTTTTCTTTTGTTTAACCCTGTTCATCACATATAGTAAATATGTATATAGCAGAACCTGTAATCTGTGTTAATTTTAGAGATGTTAATCCCTTTGCTGAGTAAGTACGTTTAATAAATTGGATTTTCCTGCAGGCACTGCTGAAGCATAGGGATGAGATTTGAGTTTGTGAACATGTGAAGTGTAACCTGAACTTTACATGTTTGTAGTTCATTAATAGACTTAATGATCAGTTCACCTGGCCAATAACTTCCAGAAGTCATTCGTTTAGTGGCGGTATCAAGGTTTGGATTTTTAGGCACAAGTCGCACTGCACTTTCTGATGGACCTGCAGCCTCCTGGGACCTGTGATGTATCCCAGGAGGTTGCAGGTGGGGGGGGGGGGCAAATTTCTACCCTGATCGCCTAGGGTAGGGGTCTCCAAACATTCTAAACAAAGGGACGGTTTATTGTCCTTCAGACTCTTGGAGGGCCGGACTTTGGCCAGCGGGGGTGGAAATTTTCCTGGCATCAGTGGGACAAGACATATGGAATTAGTGGGAGAAATAGTGCCTCGTCATTGGTATCATAGGGAGAAATAGTGGCCCATTAGTGGTGTCAGTGGGAGAAATAGTTCTCCACTGTCGGTGTCAGATGTCAGAATAGTGTCTCGTATCAGTGGGAGGGATACTGCCCCAAGGGCCGGTCAAAGGCAAGCAAAGGCCCTTGGGCCGCAGTTTGGAGGCCACTGGCCTGGGGTGATCTGAGCGGAAGTGCCAGGAAAAAGGTACCTGCGCATAAAAAAAAAAAAAAATCCAAAAATTTTAGGGTAATAGAAAAAGCATGTGGGCGGGGCCTCCACGCCTATGCACACAGGGTACCTCTCCTCTCATGTACGCACTTATCAATGCCTGCGGCCAGGCTGGACCATTTTCATGTGAAAGTCAACATTAAGGCAGAACTATGGCTTAGAGATGAGCCATACACTGTGTGCAGTAGTGCAATGTAAAGAGTCCCTCTGTAAAACATTCTGTCCCATGTTACTGCACACTTTTGCTGGATGAATGTTGCATTAGAAGGAACACTGCTGAGCCCATGCTCTCTCCACCAGTCCAGCATATCTCTGCCATCTTGCTCCCAGTGACAGAATGGAGTCCCGTTGCGCACTAGCGCAGATCTCATGCGTGCATATAATAAACAAATTCACTCTCCTGCTGTGGGATCATACATGGGGTCTCTGTACTGTGGGTTTGGTCCCATTTACTGTTTAGGAAACCGACTACTAGGAAGGGAGCCAGAGCACTGACCCCCTCGCTACCAGAGGACCTGTCACCTGAGCCTGGTACCGCTTCTTACTGTCTGGCTGCTATTTATTATTACCAGTTCATGGTTATCTGTGACATCTACTCACCCACCCTCAGTGGTGAATTTTGATTTTGTGAGTCCTTGACAAGACTAAAATCGAGTGTCCTCATCCCCATCTTAATTTGTCCCAGCCGCAGGATACTGTTCTTGTCTTGGGGTCTGATGAGGAAGATTCAGCCATTCACAGTGAACAGCTGTGGCCTCCTCATCAGACCCTGAGACATGATTTGTCCAAATGCCACATATGTGCTCAATGGAACAGAGGATAGGGTCAGTGGGACATAGGAGGGGGTCAGTAGGACAGAGGATAAGAGGGCACTGATGAAGCAGCACTGATGAGGAGGCAGCGATTGGCAGCAGTGATAATTAGGATACTGATGATCAGTGCCCTGATTATCAGTGCAGATGTCCCCTTTTACACTTGCCGGTTACCAGCTCTCCCCTCGCTGTGACAGTGTGAGTAAAGGAATGCCAATAACCGGTAAGTGTGTTTAGAGCATGATCAGCTGTGATTGAACACAGCTGATAACGTGGTAAAGAGCCACTGTGATTAGATTGTGATCTGCCTACAAGTGGTATTTCCTTTTTCAGGTGAAGTTCCACTTTAAATGGCTTTTTTCATTGTAAATGTGACTCCTACTCCTAGCATATTATACAGGTGTGTCATGTGCAGGTTTCTGGCATTTCCCAAGCATGCTATTTAGAAGAATTTCGAGTACTTTTTAATGTTGTGACAACTAATTCTGGTCTAGTGGATCAGTCATTCTTGACCGAGTCTTCAGGGCCCACACATACAGATGGCTAAATGGTCCACCACTGACAATGACACCACTATTGGCTCCTTCTCTCACAGTATGACATCTAAGCCACAGCCGGGCTCAAACTGACTCACAGACGGCGCACGTTTAGGAGATATTTTCAGTACATATAGGTAAGCCTTCTTATAGGCTTACCTATATGTAAAAATGTCTCAGGGGAGTTTACAACCAATTTAAGGCTCAGTTCACACTATGAACTGCATGTCAATTGCACAGGTACCACACCGCATGTCATTTTGAATGGTCTTAAATCGCATCACATTGCACCAAAGAAGTACATGGACTGTTTTGGAGCCGAACCGTAACCAGTTTGCATGGTAGTATTGTACCATGCAGTCTGGTGCGATCCAGGACAGGCAAGTTCTCTGAATTTGCAAACTGCGTTTGGGGCGTCATTAATTTGTATTGACACCTGCAGCAGATAGCAAGGGCAGTGCACTTTGCATACAGTGCTGGAAACACGCACAGATCATGGTGTTTCCCGCAACGCATAAGTGTAAACCTAGCCTAAACCCATCATGAGTGAAATGCATCAGAGAGGTTGGAGTCAAGGCAGGGTGTGCAATGTGAACATTAGTTGCTGAATAAATCTCTTGTTGGATTTACTGGCGTGCAGCTGTTACATTTATGGACACTGCATTACTGAGTTCCCTATTCCATGGAAGGGTGTAATTAGTCAAATAGTACCACACATTCACAATATAGTTGTTTTGCATGGATCCCTTGTGGGGGAGGGGTATTCCATGAAAGTTGTGGATAGAATTTTTTTTTGGATGTCCCTGTTTTTCCATTCTTTTTGTGTTGCGCAATGCTTATGTTTTTTTTCCCCCCAGAACTAACAACTTTCACTAATTTTCCACTCTTTGTAGTTCCCCATGAAAGGAGCAGAGTAGGAAATACAGTGGAAAGCAGAGATAAGGTAACGCATGAGAATCCAATAACAAAGGATGCAGGGCATATGTGTTGATAGCGCAGGACATTCCTACCTTTTGTTATTTTTATTATTATATAAGATGTATAAAGTGACAACATTTTGTCCAGTGCTTTACAAAAAAAAGGGGGACATACAATACATACATGTGGTCATGGAGTACAAATATATAGAAAGGTCATATGAAAGGTGACAGCTGGGGGATGCATCTTCCATTTCACACCTTCCTCTCCGCAACTGCTGACCATGCACAGATAAAGTTTCAGGTTTTATCAGATCAACATGATTGAAGCTGTGAAGTGCAAGGACCTCCCTAAATCCATTAAAATGACATCAAGTCACACAGATTCCCATGCTACAGGCAAAATTGGTTTAACCAAAAGACACAGATTTGAAACAAAATCAAAATGTGGTGAGCATTGTAGAAACAACCCCACCTCCTGGAAGGAAATGGGCTATTAGCCTGGATGCAGTTCACATTTTCCTTGTGACTCTGGACATTTAAATTGAATTTGCAAGCTTAATGAATATCACATTTTCCTGCAAAGTTGATTATTCATTATTTTATTCAGGCTACTTGGCTTAAGTTAACACCAGAGTGGAATGGTCCTCAGCACTGTAAATAATTTACTGGACCCTATAAAGGGACTGCAGTGGAAAATAAACTGGACAGTTTAGATTGTGGGAGAAAGAACTGAGACTATTTGATGAATAAATAGCCCCACCTGCTGGCCAACTACTATAATAACTGTGCAGATAAAAGCCCAGCAAAATTATTATTATTATTATTATTATAATACAGGATTTATATAGCGCCAACAGTTTGCGCAGCGCTTTACATCAGGGAAGACAATTCAATACAGGAGGGATCAGAGGGCCCTGCCAGTTAGAGCTTACAATCTAGAAGGGAGGGTCAAGTGTAAAAAAGGGTAGTTAGCTGTGGGGAATGATCAGATGGACTCAAATGAAAATACTGTACAGTTGTTAGGTGTGGAAAGTAGGGTTGTCCCGATACCAGTATCGGTATCGGTACCGATACCGAGTATTTGCGGGAGTGCTTGTACTCCCGCAAATGCCCCCGATGCCTGAATAGAATTCTTAAACCAACCCCCCCCCCCGCATACCGCCGCGTTAATCAGCGTGCGGGGAACATTACAGGCAGCTTTCGTTTGAATAGCTGTATTCCCCGCCGCACCGTGTATAGACACTCCCCCTTGCTCGGGATTGGACAGATCCATCCAATCCCGAGCAAGGAGGAGTGTCTATACACGGCGTGGCAAGGAATGGACAGCTATTCAAACGAAAGTTGCCTGTAATGTTCCCCGCACGCTGATTAATGCGGCAGCGGCATCATCATCTACTAGGTATGGGGGACATGGCTGCAATATATGTGGGGGGACATGGCTGCAATATATGTGGGGGGACATGGCTGCAATATATGTGGGGGGACATGGCTGCAATATATGTGGGGGGACATGGCTGGATATATGTGAGGGACATGGCTGCAATATATGGGGGGACATGGCTGCAATATATGTGGGGACATGGCTGCAATATATAGGGGGACATGGCTGGATATATGTGGGGACATGGCTGGATATATGTGGGGACATGGCTGGATATATGTGGGGGGACATGGCTACAATATGTGGGGGGACATGGCTGCATTTGGGGACACATTTAAAAAAAAAAAGTATCGGTATTTGGTATTGGCGAGTACATGAAAAAAAAGTATCGGTACTTGTACTCGGTCCTAAAAAAGTGGTATCGGGACAACCCTAGTGGAAAGGATAGGCTTCTCTGAAGAGGAGGGTTTTCAGGGATCCTCTAAAAGCTAATAGAGAAGGAGGTAGACAGATTGGGGTAAGGAGTTTCATAGGCTTGGAGTGTCTCTGAAGAAGTCCTGGAGATGAGCATGGGAGCAGTAGACATGTGTGTTCCCGTTCGTAAAGAATGGATTTTTGTACAAATTTGTTAGTTTTCGTACATTCGTATCAATTCGAACATCCGAAAAGCTGAAAGAACGAAAATACGAAAATTACGGAATTACGAATAAGCAAAATAACGAACAAGCGAAAATAAGAACGTACGATTGGACAATCTTACTAAAATACGAAACACCGAAAAAGCAAAAGAACGAATATGACATCTATACCGAACGATTTGCATTGTAAATCCTTTGTCTGTTCGTATTTTCATTTGTGTGTTTTGTAAATCCGCTTTTGTCTGTTCGTAAATTTGTGCACTTGTATCGTTCTTTCGAATGGGCACTGGGCAGTGTAGTTAGTGAGTGATTACTTAAAGCGGATGTGCCACCCCAAAAATATATTAAAAGCCAGCAGCTACAAATACTGCAGCTGCTGACTTTTAATATAAGGACACTTACCTGTCCTGGAGTCCAGCGGTGATCGCAGCAGATGACGAGCCGATCGCTCGTCACCCTGCTGCTCCCCCCTCCATCCACGGTGAGGGAACCAGGAAGTGAAGCGCTCCGGCTTCACTGCCCGGTTCCCTACGGCGCATGCGCGAGTCGCGCTGCGCCCGCCGATTGGCTCCCGCTGTGTGCTGGGAGCCGAGTGTTCCCAGCATACAACGGGGGACGGACGGAAGGTAAGGAAAAAACCCGTCCTTTGCCCGTATCGTAGGGCCGGAAGTGGGTGCAGATACCTGTCTGTAGACAGGTATCTGCACCCCCCTCCCCCCTGAAAGGTGTCAAATGTGACACCGGAGGGTGCCGATCAGCGGGACTCCACTTTAGAGTGGAGATCCGCTTTAATATCTTAACCAATCAGCTTATCTCTTTTTTGCTGAGTCACATTGTACAGTGTAAAGCCTCGTACACACGATCGGACTTCAAACAAACTTTTCCATGGATTTTTTTCTGAAGGGAGTTGGCCGAACTTTTGAAACCGAAAAAGTTTGTCCGATAGAGCGTACACACTGTCGGATTTTTTGGAAATGCTTATTTTGACGTTTGTTGGCAAATTGTCAGACTGTGTGTACGGGGCTTAAGAGAAAGTATATTTTAATATGGATTAGCCGCATGTTGCTATGTATTTACGAAAGTACAAAATTACGAATCCATTAAACAAAAATTATCTAACAAAATTACGAATTTCGAATCAACGAAAATAAATTAGACAGAATTACGAATCATTCAGTATAAGCGAAAATAAAACTGTTACGAAAATACAAACGGGTCTGAATAGGAAAACTTGCGTCTTACGAAATACGAACGGGTCCCAATAGGAAAACCTGAGTCTTATGAAATTACGAATTTTTACGAATCTACGGAACGAGATGAAACGGAACAAAAAAAATACAAAAATTTTGTTGTGCAGACGAAACGGAACAAAAAAATACGAAAAATGTTGTTGTGCACATGTCTAGGGAGCAGGTGATGAGAGAGCTAGAGAGTAGGAGGTCTTGAGAAGAACGAAGAGAACGATTAGGTTGGTATTTAGAGACTAGGTCATTGATGTAGCTGGGGGCAGATTTGTGGATGGCGTTGTAGGTAATTGTTAGTAGTTTGAATTTAATTTGTTGGGTGAGCAGAAGCCAGTGGAGGGATTGACAGAGAGGAGTAGCAGAGACAGAGCGGTTGGTAAGGTGGATGAGTCTGGTAGCAGCATTCATGATGAACTGAAGGGAGGTTAATGTATGCAGAGGTAAGTCAATGAGCAGGGAGTTGCAGTAATCGAGGCGTGAGATGACCAGGGAGTGAATTAAGAGTTTTGTGGTGTCATTGGTTAAAAAGGGCGTATTTTGGAGATGTTGAGGCAGCAAGATTTGGACAGTGATTGAATGTGGGGCTTGAAGGACAGTTCAGAGTCCAGGACTACTCCTAGGACCTTGGCATGTGGGGATGGGCTGATAGTTGTGCCATCAATTTTGACAGAGAGATCAGAAGAAGAGGCACGTGGGGGAGGAAAAATGATAAGTTCGGTTTTGGATAGATTGAGTTTGAGGACGTGGTGTGACATCCAAACTGATATATCTGATAGTAAAATAGTGATACGTGAGGAGAATGAAAGAGTGAGTTGAGGGGTAGAGAAATAGATTTGAGTGTCATCAGCGTAAAGGTGGTATTGGAAGCCGTGAGAGGCTATCCGCTGACCCAGGGATGAGGTGTAGATTGAAAATTGGAGAGGTCCAAGTACAGAACCTTGGGGGACCCAACAGAGAATGAAAGAGTAGAGGAGGAAGTAGAAAAATGTGTCATTTTTTAACAACATTGTACTATACAGTACATCTGCAGTAATAAAGTATTTGCATTGTATTTACAAAACAAACAAACAAAAAAAAAGATATGCTACTTGAAGTCTTCTTCACAATTCCTTAGAGTGCCTTGAAAAAGTATTCATACCCCTTGAAATGTTCCACATTTTGTCATGTTACAACCAAAACATAAATGTATTTTATTGGGATTTTATGTGATAGACCAACACAAAGTGGCACATAATTGTGAAGTGGAAGGAAAATGATAAATGGTTTTCAACATTTTTTACAAATAAATATGTGAAAAGTGTGGCGTACATTTGTATTCAGCCCCCCTGAGTCAATACTTTGTAGAACCACCTTTCACTGCAATTACAGCTGCAAGTCTTTTTGGGGATGTGTAGTTTGGGTCTATATTCATAATTAATTTTAGTTGTTGATTTACAAGATACTTAGTAATAGTTTTATGTTGGTGTATAAGTAATTACATATATTTATATACAACATGTTTAATGCATGGGACATCTGCTTCATCATGATGTGGAGAGTTGGGAACCTTTGATCTTTTCACCAGTTTTAGCTAATGTTTTTCCTGCCATATATATGACTAAGAGGCCAGGGGCAAGTTGAGTCGGATTCAGAAGGGAAGTATAGATCAAGGACCATCGTCTCCCGGAACTTCTTTAATTAACCACTAGCTTACCGCCCGCCGTCATATGGCGGCGGGACGATAAGCCTCTCGTTCTGGGCGGACATTATATGACATCTTCGCCTTGAGTCACTGGGGACCCAGTGTGTGTGCCCGACAGCCGCGGTGTCCGCCAGGCACCTGCGATTACCCAGTAACTGAGCAGGACCGTGGATCTGTGTGTGTAAACATACAGATCCACGTCCTGTCAGGGAGAGAAGACCCATGGTGTGTGCCTTGTACATGCTTCCCATTTTGTTGGTGAAAGGGGGCTTCCAGATTCTGATAAGTCCCCTGCCTGCAGACCCCCACAACCACATGGGAACAAGGTGCTTTAGGGTGAGGGGCAGTGCCACCCCAAAGCACCCCCCATGTTGAGGTCATGCGGCCTGGTATGGCTCAGGAGCGAGGGGGGGCGGTGCTTGCTCATCCCCCTTTTTCTGACTGCCCAGGCTGCATGCTCAAATAAGGGTCTGGTATGGATTTTGGGGGAGACCCTGCACCATTTAAAAAAAAAAATTAGGTGTCCCTTCCAATTCCCGGGGGGGGCCATGCCATTTTTTTTCACCAGCAATTATTTTTGTTTACATTCACAATGTTACAATAATCATGGATTGTGGCAAATTTTGCAATTTTTTTTTGGAAATCGAGGTCCCAGAGTCTGGAGGAAGAGTGGAGAGCCACAGAATCCAAGTTGCATGAGGTTCAGTGTGAAGTTTCCAGCGTCAGTAATGATTTGGGGAGCCATGTCATCTGCTGATATTGTCCACTGTGTTTATCAAGTCCAAAGTCAGCGCAGCCCTCTACCAGGAAATTCTTGAGCAATTCATGCCTCCCTCTGCTGATCAGCTTTATGAAGCTGCTGATTTCATTTTCCACTTGTCCACACTGTCAAAAGTACCAATACTTGGTTTAATGATCATGGTATCACTGTGCTGGATTGGCCAGCAAACTTGCGAATAGAGAATCTGTGGGGTATTGTCAAGAGGAAGATGAGAGACAACAGACTCAACATCTATCAAAGCAACCTGGGCTTCCATAACACCTCAGCAGTGCCTCCACGCCGCATCGATGCAGTAATTCATGAAAAAGGAGCCCTCCGACCAAGTATTGAGTGCATACTAAACTGTACATGGACAAACTTCTCAGTAAGCCAACATTTCTGTATTGAAAATCTTTTTTTTATGTAATATTCAAATTTTATGAGATACTGAATTTTGAGTTTTCACTAGCTCTACTGCTGAATCTCTAACATACTGACAAGTTACATGTTCTACCCTGAACATGGGTTTAACATGATAGGAAAGGTGAACGTATCCTGTAAGAAATTCCATGATCAACGAGTCAATTGTTTACCACAAAATGCCATCATTACATTGGTACACTGTGTGAACTAAAATGTGAACCTGCTTTTATTTCACACTTATTCAAATTTTACCAACAAAATAAGTTTTACACACACACACACACACACATCAATTTTAGGACAAATATGCTTGTCAATGATTTATTTAGCACCAAACAGATTTGCATCTAGACAAAATATAAATGACCAGTTCTGGATAGTAAATGATTATTTTCATCTTTAACGTATAACATGGAAATAAAAGATATTCTCAATTTCATAGTCTTTGAGGACAGACAAACTCAGCCTGGGTCTAGGTCTATGGATTACAGAATGACAAGTTCACAATTATTGCTTTGCAGAAGAAGGTTTAACTGGGTTACTCTGTCCTTGCTGCGACAATTACAATTTCATTTCATTAGTGTGCAGCTAATTCATAAGTCAGAATGACATTCCTACTGGGTTAAATTGTTCCTACAAAGTGAGAAACTCAAGAATACTGCACAAACTCAAAATACTTGTGCACATCTAGTCATCTATGGGTAATGCCAATGCCAATTTGTTTTCGAAAATGCAAGTTCTCAAGGTGTCATTCCCAACCTATAGAATCACAATCTTCTTCCTCACTTAACCAGAATAGCAATACAAGTGAAGACAGAAATCCCAAAGCTCTTCCAGGTATTACTAAGCAATAAAGTTGGAAAATGAAAATTACATCTCTGGAACTTGCACCTTTTCTTAACCAATCATGATTGTTCTGCCAATTTATATCAGGGCAGAGTAAAGGGTCAGTCCACTCTTCAGCCAAACTGAACTTTAGGTTTAAATCATCTAAATGTATTCAAGTTCCATAAAAAAAAAAAAAAAGAAAGGCTTACAGATCTTGGGAAAGTAGCAGCCTGAGTAGAAAAGCTTGCCCTGCACAAGCTTGGTGCAGAGAAGGACCCTTGCTCTCTGTAAGCAGTGAATTAGAGCTTAAAGCGGAGCTCCACTTCTTTGCTTCCTCCCCCCCTCCACTGCCATTTGGCACCTTTCAGATGGCAGAGCGACTATCTGGTCTTGACAGGTGAAGTCACCAGGAAGTTCAGCCCCCTCTTCCTTCCCCCGCCATTGAGCCATTCACAAAGCGCAATGCATTTCACACATGTACAGTAGGAAGCCGGCTGTGAAGCCGCAATGCTTCACTACTGGTTTCCTCTACAAGAAATGATGGCAGCAGCAAATAGGCTGGGGTGAAGACACTGTTGGATTTGTGGGCAGGCAAGTGTCCTAATCTTAAAAGTCAGCAGCTACAGAATTTGTAGCCCCTGGCTTCATTTTTTCTGAAGGAGCCTGGAGCTTCTCTTTAAGCTGTCCAATGAACAGGGGGGTAAGAGTTTTGCTGATTACTTTACTATAGGTCTCACTTAGCAGGAGTCCTCTACAGGGACACCACTGCTTCCATACAAAGAACAATTGCCCTTCTCTGCAGCGAACTGGCAGGGGAACAGACTTTTCTATTTGGGATGTGGCTGCTTTCTAAACAAAGCAAACTCTAAAGGTCTCATGTACACTGGCTGCTCCTAAACCTCAGTTTAGGAGATTCGAGCGTTTTTTTCCCCCAAAGTCCCCAAACTCAAATCAATAAAAGCCTGTGTGTCCATGTACACATAGGCATTTACCGTAGTTTAGGAGCAGTAAACAGCTCTTTCCTGAATGGACAAGAATCGTGTTAAGGAGAGGAACGTTTTGGGCAAAAATGCATGTAAACGCACCTAAATGCTAGCCCCGTTTAGCCCTTGGGTGTTTATTAATTTCATTGGCCAGAGTATTTGCTATTGAAATAAATGCCAAAACGTGGTACTGCTTTTTTGACTTGTTTAGCCTTTTTCTACTGCCAGTAGAGTTTGGTTTGTAGAAAGCCTAAGACTTTGCACATCTTTTAATTAGATGTACTTTATATATTTTGTAAATTTAAACTAAAAGTTCAGTCTAAGTCTAAAATCACATTTCAGCAATGGGTGATGAACTAAACATTTATGCCCCATGGACACCAGTGCCAAGGAAGGTCCAAGATTGTGCAAGGTTTCTGCTGGAGATCTAGGGACATAAAAGAAACTGTTGGTCATTCCACCAGCTTCTAACCCAAATTAAAAAATATTAGTTTGGTGAAGGACCAGCCCTTTAACTCAGAATAGACCTCAAGACTGAATAATACGAAGGAAAAAAAAAAAATATTCACATGTTTACCAACTCAGACAGGGGCCCCTTAAAACAGGGACTTCCTCAAATTTCATAATGTAAAGTTTGCTCAATGAAACATGAGCGGACCACAAGTCGTACACTTAGTATCTACAGTAAGAAATACAGTAAATCCGTTAACAAATGTATCACATTCTACACGTGTGTACAAAAAAATCTGTGTACAAAATGGTTTAAAAAATATAAATACATATACATATTTTACATGTTCAGTTTGATAACAGCAATGATTGCTTGTCATTCAAGCAGCAATGAACTTATTGTCAAGTATCTGGGGTGAGTGTTCAAGTGACAGTTAACACTGTTCCTGACAAAACATAAGCTGTAGCAATTTGTCTTGTAAAGTGCAGACAGAAAGGTGACGGAGCTGTAGAGACTGGAGATGGAGGCACCTATGGTTTACTTTGTGTAAATTGTTCCAGGAGACAAATCTCATAAGGAATGCTTTACATCGTCCGTCTGCTGGAGAAGAATATCTGCAAACGCTGCTTAGCCAAAGCATATGTACAAATCACGATTATACATTAAAGTGCATTGGTTACTTTATAGCAGAAAACATGCTGCAAAATGGGAAGTAGGGATTCAGGTGTTTATCTTTTTTAAGATAACTCAATTTTGTGTGTAATTTAAACATGATTTCTAAGCATTAGATTTCAAATTCATTCACTGTTGAAGAAACCTGATACAATGTACAACACTATATGTTTCAAGTAACCTGAAAATGTATCCAATAATAAATGACCAAATAAAATAATAATCTAATCCATAGGTTTTGGTAAACTTAATCGGATTGCAGCGGAAGCCAAGGATGGCATAGATTTGTTCCCCAATACCCTTTGATCACTTGGAACATTAGAAGACATTAGTCCAAGAGGTGCCAATTTGGGCATAGGCCTCCAAAACACATCTGAGCTAGAGGCCACTTCTGGTTGATCAACAGCCTGAAGAAAAGTCACATTAGCAGGAGGCTGCAGAAGATCCATCCCCACTTCAGTCATTGCTTCTTTATTAGCTGCATCTTCAAATACAACAATACCTGGCTCTTCACTATGCTTAATACTTTCCCGAATCTCTCCCTCATCTATTTGTAGAAAGAGAGGGCTAAGTGAAATGTTCTTTTCTTTTGGTTCAGACAATTCCTTGAATTTTTCAAAAAAGAAGGGAGAGGAATTACCATCTGCAGATATGCCAATACTTTCCTGGGATAGTGTGTCTGCCGCTGGGAAGTCACAGCCCATTTCACTGGGGTCATTGTTTAACTGCTGATTCAAGAAAGCAATCTCATTCAAAAGAGATGAGAACGTTTCATCTTCTTGATCAGCCATAACATCCGATAACTCGTTGGGGTCCAAATCTGCTTCCTCTATAGCAGATGAAAGTTGTTTTAGTTCCAGCTCTAGTTCAGAGTCTCTGACATTCTCCAAGACATTATCCAAAGCCGACTTTCCACTTTCCGAGGATACCTCGGCATTAACAATACTGACTTTGGCCAGGGGGAGATTTTCTGGAAGACTGGAGTAAGAATTCTGCGTTTGGGGACTTATGGAAAGTTTTTCTTCTGTGGTGACCACTAGATGGGATGTAGATGGTAATTGTTTTGCGGAGGACAGGTCTCTCTCTGCTTGATCCGACAAAAGATCACTAGCAGCAGTCTCCTTTGCCAACAGGGTGTTAACCTCAGTATCTGTGTCTGCCTTAGTCGCTGCAGTATGGAATCCCATGATGTCCCGGTACAGATCTGAAGAAGCTTCCTCAGCTAAGGATGTGACGTTGACAATCCTGGGCATCATGGACAGGTCATCATCATTTTCTAAGGAAACAAAACAAAAAAACACAACACGTTACAGAAAATACTGATTGTTAAAAAAGAAGAAAAAATAAATACAGATAGGCCAGTCAGACGAACATAACTTTTTTTTTCATTTTACCGGAAAACTCCTTTCCTTGAAATACTTTACAGGACACAGGATGAAGTTTAACTCCACCCAAAAGGAAATTGTACACTGTCAAACAAAGCCGTAAGGACAGCTCAGTAAAACTGGCTCCCAGCATGCCCCAGTAGCAAGCAATGACAGAAGTTGGTCATGAAAACAGGGGGAGGGGCCTGTGTCCCGTAATGAATTCCAAGAAAAAGGTTTTTCAAAGTACAGTTCAGGACACAGGGCTTGTATTCATTGGTTATAAGCAGGATAGCTTCAGGTGTCTGTACACTGGCAAAACTTGTTAGGGTAGCCCCTAAAGCATTCTCATATAAACCCCACACTGTTAGACTCCATTTTTTTTTGCAAGCAATGAGGGAGGGGCCTGTAAGAGGTGGAAACAGAGGGGAGGGGCCTGTGTCCTTTACTGTACTCCATGAGAAGGAATTTACAGGCAAGCCAAATTTCCTTTTATCTGTATTGTACATTAAAATACACAGGGCTTGTATTGAAAGACCATGGAATATCCCAAAACAATAAAACTGAGGGGCGGGCAGCAACATAGCAAGCAGAACTGCCAACAGGCCCACAAAACAAAGTTAAGTAACATGAAAAAACGCTCAGAAGACATCTTGAAGTACCCTACAGTTAAAGTGCACATCATCTGAGGCCTAAACATCGACCGGATGAAACCTGGCGAACAGAGGATGTGCTGTCCTTGCAAATTTGAGATACAGATGTTTGATGGCTGAAAGTCCAAAAGACGGCGGTTCTTCTGAATCATACATCTGTAAACTTGGCCGGCGAGAAAATCTTGCCAGGAAAAACAACGTTTTTTTCCTGACGAGAATCCCAGCCGTGTGTCCAAGGCTTAAGACGTGTAGGGGAATTTCCTCTGTGTATTTTGGAACACAGCTGAGAGAAGGGGAAGCAATATCCTCACTAAGGTGATAAGAAGAGGCCACCGTGAGCAGAAATGAAGGGATTTGTCCTTATGCAGCAGACAAAAAGCCTGGCAGTTTGGAAACACATGTAACAGACTTAATTATATACAACAGAAAAAAGGTTAAAATATTTTCGCTTCAGGAAATACCCGTGTTGTTTTTATGCACTTTATTGGCCACATCCCATTTTGATCTAATTTATGTGTTTAGCGCATTGTTGCTTTGTAATAAAGATGTAGTTTTTTTATAAAATTATGTGATGCCTACTAGAAAAAACACCTTTTGTGAATGTGTCAGTAATGGAATTCCCTGTTGAATGTTCTCAAAGGGAGGTTTTTGGAGGGCATAAAGAACTAGAATATTAGTATATAGTGTAAAGGGAGGGGTGATCTGAGTAACCACTTGAATAAAAGGTACAGACCAGAAAGCTGAGCTACAGAAAACCTGTAGATAGGCAGAGTGCTGGGAACAAGCCTCACCCACAAGGTTTTGCCCATTTGGGGGTCGGTCCTGAATCTGTAAAGCACCCTGCAGCTAACAAAGCAGTGCACCACGTACCTAGGTGAGCAACAAATGCATGATCAAGTCCTGGAAGATGATGTTACAAGCACACCCCGCATATTTTTCTTGGGTACAGTTCCCCAGGGCAAAAAGCTGAGAAATGCCCAATCCTGAAGCTACAAACAAAAGCCCCAGTGCCTCTGGAGCAGCTAAAGAATGATAGGCGACAAATTGTTTTGATAAAAAATGAAAACAGATCATGGGAGCTTTTATTAAAGGCCTAGCAGACAGGTGTTTTAAAGTGGTTCTAAAGCCTGAAGGTTTTTTACTTTCATGCATTCTATGCATTAAGGTAAAAAAAAAAAACGTAACTGTGCAACTCCCCCTCAGCACCCGCCTTATACTTACCTGAGCCGATCCCGCACTGTGCACGAGAGCAAAAGCTCTCCCATGTCTCTGCTTCCTCATTGGCTCAGACACAGCAGTAGGAGCTGTGAATCACAGCCAGTGAGGAGGGGGCAGGGCCGAGCCATGCTCTGTGTGTCTCAGACACACAGAGGCAGCTCAGCAGCGAGCAAACAGCTTTCTCTGAGGGCACTCAACTGAGGGGCCTGGAGCACTGGCAGAGGAACTGAGAAGAGGAGGACTGGGGCTACTCAGGGAGGTATAACAGGTTTATAGCAGTGGAACCTTTACAATCCCTTTAAGTTCAGTAACAGATTCCCTTTCAGATTCCAGGCATACATTTTAAAGTGAAAGATCAGGCAAAAATTAAGAAACTATAAACCTGCTCTCTATCACATTCTAAAGCTAATCTATCTAACCCTGTAAAGCAAAAATCGTTGTACTTTAAGGTGTTGTAAAGGAAAAAAAATGTTTCCCCATACAGCTTCATTTACCTTAGTGCAGTCCTCCTTCACTAACCTCATCCTTCGATTTTGTTTTTGAATGTCCTTATTTCTTCTGAGAAATCCTCACTTCCTGTTCTTCTGTCTGTAACTCACCACCATAATGCAAGGCTTTCTTCCTGGTGTGGAGAAAGCCTCTTGAGAGGGCGAGCAGGAGTGTCAGGATGCCCACTAACACACAGCTCCTTTCTCTATCTGCAAAGTAGAGAGTGTCCTGACTTGCCTGCTCGCCCCCTCCCCCCAAGAGGCTTTCTCCACACCAGGGAGAAAGCCTTGCATTATGGTGGTGAGTTACAGACAGAAGAACAGGAAGTGAGCATTTCTCAGAAGAAATAAGGACATTTCAAAAGCAAAATCGAAGGATGAGGTAAGTGAAGGAGGACTGCACTAAGGTAAAGGAAGCCATTTAGGGAAAAAAAAATCCTTTACAACCCCTTTAACTATTCTGCAGCTGATACGTTCCGATCTCTGGTGGCGGATGCTGTGTGCAGGAGAGGACGACAACAGCTAAGAAATGTCAGGGAAGTGATGTCACTCTTAGAAGTACTATGGGGCTTCTGTTGTTGGCTGCCTCTCCTGCACAAACCTATACACTGAAGCCACCACTGACAACCGATGCTGGAACCGGAGTGGAGTAGCTGCAGAAGTATAGCAACTTTTGCTTTACAAAGTTAGATAGATTAGGTTTAGAATGTGGCAGAGAGCAGGTTCAGTTAGTTTATGCCCGAACTTCCACTTTAAAAACCACACATTTCCTTGGAAACTTGAACCTAGAAAAAAATAAAAAACCTGGAGGATGCCACTTCTGTTCTTCTGAAAATGCTTGCTGCCCCTGCCAAGACACTGACCTGAAACAAGCAAGCCAGCAAAGTCTAAACTCCTAAAATGCATACTTGTTCTGGGTCATTGACTCAAGGACCGGAAACCACCGGAGCAGCATTATAGCTCGGGCACTGGTTTTTATTTTTCAGAATGAAACACCAGCAATGGCAGTGTCCATACTTCCTCAGTACAGACTTTTTGAAAACAAGCCAGATGGAAGTTTTATATGAAAGTTAGCTTCCACAGAGCATGCCAACAAGCAAATAGACAACGCAGATGAAAAAAGAATGAAGGATATGGAAGACACAAATGATACCATACCTGAATCGGAAGAAGATAATTCTATTGTAGAGATGGTGTGAGACACAGCAGACAAAGTGATGGGAATACTGGTATTACTAATTTCACCCTTCAGCTGTATTGTACCAGGAAGCTGAATCACCACAGAAGCCATTCCTGCACAAAAACATCCAATAAGATATGTAAATAACCAGAAAATAAAAAAAGTATACAACAGGTAATATATTGAAGTCTGATAAAATCAGAACAGTGGGGTTAATTTACTAAAGGCAAATTGACTGTTCACTTTGCATGTTCAGTTGCACTCTGCAAGTGCAATTGCCCCACAGCTTAGTAACTGAGGGGAAGCTCTGCCGACTTCTAATCTTGTGCAAGCAAAAATTCATTTTTTGTCCCCCCCCCTGTGATTGGATACTCTTTGCAAAGTAAGCTTCATCTCATTTAATAAGCTCTAAAGCAACTGCACAGTCTATTTGCCCTATAGTAAATCAACCCCAATGTATCAGGACACCTTTGCTGAAATGACACTAAAATATGATCATTCACCTTGCAATCTGAATATGCAATCTCTATTTAATAGCCTTTAGATTTGCAGAAACTAGGCCTACTGGGTTCCCATGCAAACAAGGGGGGGGAAGCAAAGAGGATTTCCACAGGCCTCAAATACTATACTACTTACAATGAATCCTTCATTACTGTCAAAATTAAAAACATGTTCCCTCAATTGTTTATATAAAAATTACAGGTGCCTTATAAAAAAATATGCTGAACCTCATATGTGCCTACATATTTTTACAATGGTAATTTCTATCAGGAGATATATGCGTATACTTGTGCGCTAACTGAAACACATGGTGGGCTGGTGTATAAAGCTGTGGTACATTGTTACAGGGTACACTCCAGCTGGGATCAATGTCTTTTTTTTTTTTTTTAAATTTTTTTATTTCTCATCAAAAAGTCGGTCCTCGCGAACCACCAATACACACAAGATACAGTAGTAAGGGTACAAATCAGGCATAATCACAGAGATGTCTATAGGTCTTTGGTTTTTACAAGTAATGTCGCGGTGGGATATAAGGGCGTGACCGAGAACTCTCGGAACCTGTCTCTAAGAGGGTACATCAGTCCTCAGTTGTCCTGGCATTGGGGCTCGATCGGGCCGACCTCCAGATCTATTTTCCGTTTTCAGTGGAGAAGATAGAGTAAGAGTTAGGGAGAGGTATAGAGAAGTCTAACAGAGTGAAAATAGGAAGAGGGGAAGGGAGGGGGGTAGAGGAGGGGTGGGGGGGGGGGGGGAGGAGGTGGTGGTGTCTGCACGAGCAGGGTCAGTGTAAAGCGCCCCCGCGGGGGCGTAACATGAGTCTGATTCATTCATGTACGTGTAGGGTGTCCTAAGGGACAGGCAATGTATCTGTCAGTGGGGCTGGAACTGGGCATTCGGTCCCTCTGAGACTCTGTCCCTCATCCGAGTACTTGAAGATGTTGTAAAGCTGCCACGTCTCAGAGTATGTCTCGTGGCGTTGCTGGCTAGAGAGTATCAAGTCCTCCATTCTACTGATCTCGTCTACCTTATGTAGCCAAAGAGCGACAGTCGGGGGGTGGGGTGACTTCCATCGGAGAGGCACGCAGGCCTTGGCCGCGTCCAGGAGGTGGCGAACCACGGACTTCTTATAAACTCCAGATGGCATGTTGGTTGCGTGCAGGAGAAAGTAGCCCGGGTCGTCTGGTACCACGTAGCCTGTGAATTTTTGGGCAATCCGTCGCACCTCTCCCCAGAAGTCCCTGATTCGTGGGCAGGTCCAGAGGATGTGTAGTAGGGTGCCCCTGTCCCGCTGGCATCTCCAGCAGACGCCAGCAGAATTGGGGAACAGTTTGTTTAGGAGGTCCGGGGTCCTGTACCAGCGGGAGAGAATCTTGTAATTCGTCTCCTGAGTTTTTGCGCATAGTGAGGATTTGTGTGTGAAGTGAAGTATGGTTTGTTTTTTGGCGGGTGAGAACTGTGTGTTCAGGTCCCTTTCCCATTTTTCCAGGGCTGGTAGCCGATATCCTCCGGATGGTGCTATCAGTATGGCATACAGTAGGGAGAGAGCGTGTGGAAGCACACCAGATTCCTCGCACATCTCCTCCAGCTCAGTCATTGGAACTTGTCCCGTCGGGGGGGGAGGGATGCTACTTAAAAAATGAGACAGTTGATTTGCTCTCAAAAAGTCAAGGCGGTAGGCGCCGTTGGGGTCTGTCAGTTCTGCTGCCGATCTCCATTTCCCCCCCGCACTAAAATGGGATGCCTGGAATAGGCCATCCCTCATGAGGTTAAGGAACCCCCTATCCCGTAATCCCGGGACAAAGAGCGGGTGACCAATGATAGGTCTGAGAGGAGAGTCCCCAGAGGCCAGGGATCGCCGAGCCATGAGGTCCGCGCAGACCCTAACTGTGTTTCCTATTAAGGGGTGGTTTTTGGCCGTAGGAGGGAGCGGGGCGGAGCACCAAGGTGCTCGTCGCAGGGAGATGTCAGTCTGATCTTGCTCTATTGTCGTCCACAATTTATTATGTCCGTGACGGCACCAATCAATTAGTCTCACCAAATGTACTGAGTGATAGTAAGTCCGAATGTCCGGTAGGGCCAAGCCTCCGTGTATTTTAGGGAGGGACAGGACCGACCTGTGTACCCGTGACTTTTTCCCCGCCCAGAGAAAGTGAATGAACGCTGAGTGTATTTGTTTAAAATACTCCCCGGGGATGCGGATCGGGAGGGCCTGCAAGAGGTACAGAAACTTGGGGAGGATCGTCATCTTTAAGATGTTAACCCTGCCTACCCACGAGTGTAGCCCGCTAGTCCACTGAGTTAATAGTTTCCGGACTTCTGCCAAAAGGGGTGGGAAGTTCAGTCGGTAAAGGTGCGAGAGTGTGGGAGGGATGAAAGTCCCTAAATATTTAAGCGCCACTGCCGTCCACCTCAAACCGAATCCTGTCTTAAGCCGCGCAAGGTGGTGCTGCGAAATCCCTATGCCCATGGCCTCTGACTTTGATAGGTTGATCTTTAGATTGGAGAGTTTGCCATAGTTATCGAATTCCCGGAAAAGGGCTGGGAGGGAGGTGTCGGGGTCTGTGAGGGTGAAAAGTAGGTCGTCCGCGTAGGCGGATACTTTATATTGCGCGTTCGTGGTAACGACGCCCTTGATGTCAGGATTCAACCGGACATGGCACAAAAATGGCTCTAGTGACAGAGCGAACAAAAGGGGCGAGAGGGGGCATCCCTGTCTCGTCCCATTAGTTATCGGGAATGAGTCTGACAGTACCCCGTTAGCTCTCACTCGCGCCGTCGGACCGGTGTATATCGCCGTCACCCAATTTCTCATCTTTTCTCCAATCCCTACATGTTCCAGGGTCGCCATCATAAATCGCCAGTCCACTCGATCGAACGCCTTTTCGGCATCCGTTCCGACCAGCAGACTCGGGGTTTTATTGATAGTCACCATGTGTATCAGGTTAAGTACCTTAATGGTATTGTCCCGGGCTTCCCTCAAGGGGACAAAGCCCACTTGATCCAGGTGTATCAGACTCGGGAGATGCCTCTGTAGCCTTGACGCCAGGATTTTAGTGAACAGCTTGAGGTCAGTGTTGAGAAGGGATATGGGGCGGTAGCTGCTACAGCTAGCTGGGTCTTTCCCTTCTTTCAGTATTACAGATATCTGGGCTTGCAGTGTGGTGGCGTGGAGCAATTTCCCTGAGCCGAGATCGTTAAAAAGTCTCACTAGGTGGTGCCCCAGGGTCGGTAGTAACGTCTTGTAGTATGCTATGGTAAGTCCGTCAGGGCCCGGGGCTTTCCCCGGCTTGGCGCTCTTCAGCGCAAGCTGGACTTCTGGAAGTGTAATGGGGAGTTCCAGATCCTCTCGGGCCTCCGTGGGCAGAGAGGGCATCAGTGACGACGAGACATAGTCCCTTATCGTGGTATTTGGAGTAGGGGGTCTGTTCAAATTGTATAGCGAACTATAAAATTGCCCGAATTCCCGCGATATCTGTTGTGGAGTAGACTGTTTCTGTCCCGAGTTGGACAGCACGTGTGGGATGTAAGAGGCTAGTCGACGGGTTCGCAGCGTGTTGGCTAGCATTCTGCCACATTTATTCCCTGACTCGTACGTGGCCCGTCGGCAGGTCTGCAGTGCCGCCTTGGCTCTAAAGAGCAAAAGATCTGTGATCTGTGCGCGAAGCACATCCAGTTCCGCGCCGATTTGCCTGCATGGGGTTATTTTATGTGAAGTCTCAAGTGTACTGAGCCGAGTAAGGAGCGAGCCCAGCTGTAGTGATCGCTCCCTCTTCAGCCTCGCGCCGTGCTTAATGAGCAACCCTCGGATCACCGCTTTGTGCGCCTCCCATACTGTTCCCGCCTCGCTGTCAGGTGTACTATTAGTGGTAAAGTAATGACCGAGTTCTGTGATGACTTCCGTCATGACCTCCGTATTCTGGAGAAGGCTCTCATTGAGCCTCCACATCGACCTCCGGCCCTGATTTGTCTCCGAGAGGGAGTATCTCAGGGTGACTGGGGCATGGTCAGACCACGTGATCGAACCAATGGTGATGTTCTGGATCGCGTCTAGTTGACTATGAGGTATGAGGAAATAATCTATCCTCGAATACACTTGGTGAGGTTTAGAAAAAAAAGTGTAGTCCCTGTCGCCAGGGTGGAAAAGACGCCAGGCGTCTACCATTTGCATGGAGCGCAAAGCGGTGTCAATACACTTCCGTGCGTCACGAGGCAGGGACGACCGTCCGGTCGATGTGTCTTCAGTCGGGAGCAGGGGTACATTTAGGTCGCCCCCCAAAATCAAATGGCCTTCTGTAAAGCGTCTGAGTTGTGTCAGGGATTTCCCCAGGAAGACATCCTGTCGGACATTGGGTGCGTAAAGATTAGCTAAGGTTACTGTCTTATCGCCTATCTTCCCCTTCACAAAGAGGAACCGTCCCTCCCCGTCAGCGAGGACGTCTATTGGTGTCCAGGGTACCCTTGCAGAGATCAGGATAGACACTCCCCTGCTTTTGGCTTCCGCGTATTGGGAGTGGTGTGCTGTGGGGAAGAACTTGTTTTTCAGTAGTGGCAGGTTGGATTTCTTGAAGTGCGTCTCCTGGAGCAGCACAACGTCTGCTCTCATTCGTCGCATGTCTTGCATTAACATACGTCTTTTTTCAGGGGTATTAAGGCCCTTGACATTAAATGATGTCACTGTCAGAGTCTCCATGCTCGTGCAGCTGGGGGTGGGGGGGGGGGGGGGGGAGGTGTGTGCGTGCGCCCAGGTGTCAAGGGGCTAGGCGGTCCCGCCCTGTGGTGTGGGGTAGAGGGGGGCAGTGGTATAGGGGAGGGTCGGGTGTCGGGAGAAGAGGGGGGGGTAGGAGAGCAAGGGTAGCAGAGAGAGGGTATAGAGAAAGGTAGAAGTAAAGAGCTTAAAGGGTAGGCCTCAGGTGTGGCCTCCAGGTAGCTTTAAACTAAATTAGCTGAAGTCAGCTATATGCGCTCTCTGGGAGTATCCCAGGGATCGAGCGCAGCCCTAGTTGGGGGGATGTACTAGACAGGGACAGGGAGCGAGCCCCCAGCCCTCTCCCCCCCCCCTCAGCCATAGCTTGTATAGAGTGTAAACACAGAACATGAACCGTAAATATGCAAAACATTCAACATTGATTGCGAAACTGAGCATCAGAACGAGCAATTTAAGAAACAAACAAAACATAGGAGCATTACAGATACGAATAATAAGTGCAAACAGAGGATCCTCGGATTCAATCAGCCCAAGGGCTTTGGCATTAACAGTGAGAGTCGTGGCCCAATCCACTCAAACACCCCGCCTCCCCCCCTCCCCCGCCGCTCAGAGAGCCGCGCTCCCTCCGGTGTTCCCGTCATCGTGGGGTGCTGCTCCGCCCCGGGGCTCAATAGTTGTGGGGTGTCAAGCCCCCAAACAATAGCTGTGGCCCCTTCCTCCTCCCGGCATGGGGCCCATATAAAGACCCTCCGAGTCGCGCAGCCCCCCCCGGACGGTCTTCACGACAGAGCTCAACATTCCCCCACATACAGCTCCCCCCTCCCCTCCCCTAGCCGTAATAACCATGTCTCCCCTTCTGTGCAAGGGGACTAAAAAATAAAACAAAGTACATAACTCACACAAGTCCACCTTGGGATTCTCAGGCTCAGGGCTGGCAGGCTTACTTCTGCTCTCACTGCGGAGAGGGGACGTAGTGTCTAAAGTTTCAGCATTCGTGGGGCCCCGATCGCAGCTGTGCTAACGTTCCAGGGGTATAGTGTCCAGCCCGGAGGGGGGGCGCGAGGTCTCGGGATCTATCTCGTCCCCCTGTTAGGGTCTCCTCCGCCGAGGAAGATCAAAGGACGAGGGCAGGTCCCCGGGGCACCCGTAGTGAGGAGGAGAAGGGTCTGTACCGCATGTCGCCTGAGGCAAAGACCCGCAAGCGGGGCGGCCATAATCGAGGTACGCGAGGGGAGGGGGGTGGGTCCCCCAGTCAAGATCCATCTCGTCCACCATCCGGGACCGGGTGCCTCCAGGAGTGCGGGTAGTCGGGTGGGCGGTGCAGGTTTCTCCGGGGCAGGGAGCGTAGGGTCGGGAAGGTGTGGCGGCGCGGGTGGAGGGATCAGGTGCTTGGCCTACGGCCTACTCACGTGCCGCTCGTCCTCGAGCCGAGTTGCGGCGTCTCCTGCCTCTCTGGGGTCGTGGGGCGAGGGGACCTCCGTACGCCGGTGCACCCGATCGTCCGGTCGGGCGCGGGAAAAACTGCAGCCAGTCGGGGACTTGGATAGGCTCCGTGCCCATAAATCGGAAGAGGTCCGGTAGGTCCGCAGCGGTCCGGAGGGTGAAAGCGCCGGCATCCTTCCGGAAAGTCACCGACATTGGATACCCCCAGTGGTATGTATGGTCCGTTTGTCTGGCGAGGTCTAGAAGAGGGCGTAGTAGTGCCCTGCGCCGGAGGGTTGCCCTGGAGAGGTCAGGCATAATCCGGATCTGGGCGCCGTCCACCTCTATGTCTCCCAGATCCCAGGCCTTGCGGAGGATTGTTTCCTTCTGGGTATACCGGTGAAGGCGGCACACGATATCTCGCGGCCTGTCCTGATCCGCCGGCTTAGGCCCAAGCGCTCTATGCGCCCTGTCCAGTGTGACCACCGCCTCCGGATCCTCCAGCACCTCGCGGAAGAGGTCGATCACCTTGGCGCTCACGTTCTCTGCCGCCGCCGGCTCGGGGACCCCACGAATCCGCAGGTTACAGCGGCGGCTTCGATCTTCCACGTCTTCCAAGTGGAGCTGGAGTGTTATAGCCGCCTCTCGGTGCTGGTCACGGGCCTGCTCCAACGCTGACACCCGGTTCGCCAGGGAGGACACTGATTCTTCGCCCGAGGCCACTCGGTCCGTAAGTGTGGATACTTCCCCTCTTACTTCCTGAATGTCTCTCCTGTGTGTCTCCTCTAGCTTCAGTATCAGTGTTTCAATGTCCCGTCTGGTCGGTAAGGCCTGTAGCATGGCCTTGATGGTCGGGTCCAAGCCTACCGGCTCCGGGGCCTGTAGGTCCGCCATCTCCTCCCTTGGGGGGTCCTCCGGAGGGTCAGGGGCGAAGGTGAGCCAGTCCTCTGAACCACCAGGGTTCGATCTTTGCCCAGTTGGATCCACCTCAGCACCGCGTGGGGGTACTCCCGGATGGTCTCGCGCCGCCAGTAGGCCCAGGTCGGGAGAGACTTCCTGGCAGGTCTTAAAATAGCTCTGGATATTCCCCGAGATCTTTGCGGAGGGTGTCCCTTTAGATGCTGCTCTAGTCCCGTATTTCCTTACGGGTATCATGCCGGTCTGAGTGTGTTTTTTGGCCGAAAATAGGGGGATCAGGCCGGGAGCTCAGATGAAAAGCGTCTTCACTCAGCCATGTCCAGGCCACGCCCCCGGATCAATGTCTTTTAATATGGGTAGGGCAGTGGTAATATTCCCATAAATACTTTTAAGTAAGCTTAAGATAAATCTATATTATTCCCTTTTTTCAATAGCGTGGTAGGAATGGAGTGGCACTGCAAATACTTGTTGGATACCAGCTTGATATTTTTATGCATTTCTGGTACTTTTGTATTTTTCTGTATATTTTGGCTTGGAATGTGGTTGCTGCTCATTGACACTGTTTTATGGGAATGCAAAGCTGTTGCCTATTTAGTGTTTTGTTTTTCTTGTTTTTGTATACCTACAAATTTTTGGATCAAAAAAAAAAAAAAACATTTGATTAAAATTGTAGTCATACCGATTATCTGCTTTTTTTTTTCAAATTTGTTGTGTTTTGGTTTAGGAGCATTATTTTTTATTTTCCGTTTTTATCAAATGTTATTCAATTATACGTCATGCATTAAAGATGGGATTAAACAAGACAAATGACATTGAAGATGAATAACATAGTTCCTTCTACCTGTATGCAAAAAATAGTTTGTCTTGACATATTTAAACCAGTCTTTAAAATTCAAAACATCAAAACATCATATGCCATTGCCGTGTGGATTACAACTTTTTAAGAGGACCTAACCCGACTTAAAAGGAGGCTAAAACTACAATAGTGAAGTGCACATGGCACAGGAGGTACATTGTGTAGGTCTCTGTATTCCTGACGCTGCAGCACCAGTTTCAAATACGCTCAGAAAGTTTTCCGTTTTATAACCAACTGTAGGAAAAACCTACCTGCTAAAAAGGTGCCAGGGCACAAAGCTTGCTTTATTAAAAAACGTGAACATGAAAACTTTAAAAGACATTGAAGGGGTTGTAAAGGTTTGTTTTTTATTTTCTAAATACGTTCCTTTAAGCTAGTGCATTGTTGGTTCACTTACTTTTTCCTTCAAATTCCTTTTCTTTGTCTGAATTTCTCACTTCCTGTTCTCCTCAGTAAACTTGCCACCATCATCTGAGCGGCGTTTAGTCAGCCAGAACAGCTCACTGAAC
Source organism: Rana temporaria (assembly GCF_905171775.1). Classification (NCBI taxonomy): domain Eukaryota; kingdom Metazoa; phylum Chordata; class Amphibia; order Anura; family Ranidae; genus Rana; species Rana temporaria. The sequence goes on from NC_053501.1 coordinate 52,784,661, forward strand.
AGCTTACTGAGGAGGAACGGGAAGTGAGAAATTCAGACAAAGAAAGCAAAAGGAAAAAAAAACATTTAGAAGGGAAATCGAAGGCGTTGCCTGGACGGCAATGAGCTCCGCTTGCCCATACTCCTGAAGTTAAATCCTGCTGGCATCCTGATCAATATATGCCATCATCTGTGACAGGGGATTTGTTGCATCATCTCTGGGGTTTTTGGGGTCTGCCAGCCCGCCTGAGGCAGCCATCGAGGGGTTTTCCGGATCCCTGCATCCCCCGTAGGACAGGCCGAGGCTTCGGCCTAGTCCCTGGAGCGGTGGCTGTGTTGCTCCACCCGGCGGCGGCCCTCTGGATCCTGGAACAGCCTGCCTGGTGCTCGGCCTGAAAACACTGAAACATCTCTGTAACCTTCCTGAGCCGTGGGACGGACCGCGGCTTCGGCCTACATCCCGGTGCGGCAGCCATATTGCTACACCCGGCAGAGGCCTCGGAGGATTCTTCAGGCCTCCAAGCTTGCCCGAGCTGCATCTCCTGCTGGATTACCCTCCGGACTCCCTGGGGCTGCCGCAGTGACTCATCTGCACCCTCCTTCTGCCGTGGGGTGGGCCGCGTCTTCGGCCTACCTTTAGGAACGGCGGCCATCTTGCTACACCCAGCGGAGGCCTGGGTGAAATATACAGGCCTCCCTGTCAGCGCTAGGGTACATCTCCTCCTGGGGTAGCCTCTGGCCTCCCAGGGGCCGCTGCAGCGGCGCACCCACACTCTCCCTGAGCCGTAGCGCGGGCCTAACACCCGGAGTGGCGGCTAACTTGCAACACCCGGAGGAGATCTCGGCGAGCTCTGCGGACCTCCCTGGCTGCCCCTGGGATACATCTCCCCCTGGGGGCCCCCTCTGCGGTATAAACGCATCTGGCAGCAGGAGCGGACAGCGGTCCAGGCCTGACTCCTGTAGCGGCGACCATCCTGCTCTGCTTGGTGACGGTCTGACCATCCACAGCCCGAAGCGGGAAGAGAACATGTCTCCGCCGAAGAGGACCTCCACAGCGGTGGACAAACTGGCAAAATTCCGCCATCAGGATTCAGAGCCGCAGGCCAAAGATGGCGAAGGTGAGGGCTCCGCGGTGGTTCATCAGGACGCTGATACAGCCAAGGTCCTAGAGGCCAATGCGATGCTGCAGGGGACACTTACCGCTAAAATCGATGAAGTCAAAGTAGACATCTCCCTCCTGTGCCAGGATCTATCTATGGTAAAAGACAGTCACCAAAGTCGAGAAACGCATTGGAGCGGCAGAGGACATCCTGCATCTCTTACGCCATACCACAGAGGACCTACAGCGCCAAGTCCACCAGCTGCATGCACACCAGGATGACATGGAGAACCGATTAAGGCGCTGCAACCTACGTTTCATCGGCCTACCTGAAAAGGCAGAAGGCACTAACCCTGTTGAATACTTGGAATCCCTCCTGATCCAACAATTTGGGAGGGAGGCCTTTTCTGTAATGTTTGTGGTGGAACAGGCGCATCGCATCCCAGCTAAGCCTCCACCCCCCCCCCAGGACCTTTAATCGCCAAGTTCCTTAATTTCAAAGACAGAGATAAAATCCTTAGGCTGACTAGAGAGAAAGGCAACATAACCCTGGGCAACGTCCATGTTGCAGTTTTCCCTGACTTCTCAAATGAAGTCCAAAAGAAGCGTGCACAGTTCCAGGAGGTCAAGCGGCGGCTCAGGGTGGCCCACTTTAAATATGCCATGTTGTTCCTGGCCAGATTGAGAGTGGAGGAGGATGGCAGAGCCATATTTGAGAACCCGAAGGAGGCTGCACGCTGGCTAGATCAGCGCGGACGCCCGGATGGATGACCGGTTACACGGCCTGCTACTGTGAGTACTGCTGCCAATATCGGATGGCAGGCCCCACCTTTCTTTTATACGTCCCCTTTGCTGCGGGGGGGGGGGGGGGAGAGAATAGTCCCTCCCCACCCCCCCATTTTTATTTTCTTCTCATAATTATTGTTGCTCTCACACGAAAGCTCCCCTTTTTTTGCTTATCCCCCCTCCCCGGCTATTTAACCCAAGCATCACTTGTCCTATGGGTGGAGGCTCCACAGTTTGGGGGTGGGGGCTCGAAGCTTAAGTTCCCCGGGGGGAGCAGGGACTCAGTATACTGATGCTCCTGGGCACTCGGCCCTTGGTCGGGAGTTGCTTGGACTACAGAGACTAACACCCTATGTCTCCTACCACCCCCGCAACACTTCCATGGACATACCATGGGGCTAACGCCCCAAAAACGTTGATACACGAAGATAACTATGTATCCTTGCAGCGTGAGCATCACTTAGAAAAAGAAAAACACGTATAATATGTTTAATGCCCTGTTCTTGCGCTACACAGTGAATAATCGCCCCTGATTTGTTTGCAACCCATATTTTTTCCTTACTATTTTGATCTGGTATGTTTGCCACTTTTTAAGTACTGTACCTCCAGCCAAAGTTGATGGCTGGAAGATAATTCACATTAAGGTTGCAAGGGACTGCATGCTTCCACCAAGTTGGGGGGGTGAGAGGCTGGGAGGGAAGGAAAATGCCAGATCTCTTGATCAGTGCATTGGGAATGTTAGCACCGTTGTGCACTTGTTATTTACTTGGAATGAGCACTTACCATATATGCACGTTTAACTGTGACGAACAGGTCATCACGTCTACGGCTTATAATCTGTATAGTACTCTGTATAATGAATCTGAGACCCTTCCCCTGCAGACCGGGGGGCCCTCAGACTATACCCCTAGACACTATGGCTGATGTTAAAAGGTGACGGGCTCGGGGTTTACTCCCAGGATCCTCTCAGACCACTCCCCATGCTGGTTTACGGTGTCTCTTCGAGCTGCCTCTCCAGAGCAACTGTGGAGACTTAATCCCTCCCCATTGGTTGTCGGTCCTCACAGACCATGACTCCATTGCAGGGGAACTGCTTTTCTTCTTTGATAGACTGCAGGGGCCCTATACCCTCAACTCACACTGGGATGATTTTAAGGCGCATTCCCGCAGGCTGTTATCCACCAGAATAAATAGGCGTAAATGTGACTACCAATATACTCCAACTAACCTCTGACAAACTCGGTGACCTAGAAGCCGCATATAATGCTAGCCCGACCCCTGAAAATCTTAACAGAGTCAAACTCCAGTCCCGTTTGGTAACGCAAATGCTCACAGAGAAAGCTAAACATTGGGTTTTCTTCAGCAGGCAGAGAGTCCAAGAGCAGGGGGAGAGAGCGGGAAGACTGCAGGCCTATCTGGCTCATTTGGATGATAAGCCTCCGGTGGTGGTTTCACTCAGTGACCCTGAAGGAAGTACTATTACTGATCCGAACCAAGTGGCAGCTAAATTTCAACAATTTTATAGTATCCTTTATAAATCCCAGGGCACCTATTTGTATGGGGAACTGCAGTCATATTTGGCCACCATTCAGCTTCCTCGGCTTAACCAAGAGCAAGTCAAACTACTAGAGGCGCCTATTACGGCACATGGCGTTGCTGAGACGATTGCTCAGTTGGCCAAATGCAAGGCACCGGGATTGGATGGACTCCCTTTGGAATTTTATGCTACCTACTCCGATATACTTGTTTCCAAGCTAAAGGCCTTGTATCAATCTATCTTTAATACGAACATACTACCTGAGTCTATGCAGGAAGCCCAAATTATAGTACTCCCTAAACCTGGGAAGGACCCCCGCTACCCTGAATCTTATCGACCTATCTCTCTACTTCAGGTAGATATTAAGATCTTAGCCAAACTATTAGCATCTTGATTAAATGCTGCCATATTATCACTAATTCACACAAACCAAACAGGGTTAACGAACACTGCTATGAACATTAGATGACTATACATGAATATCCAGGCGCGGCATGATAACTCAGAAACTAGGGTGGTGGTGGTGGCGCTCGACACGGCCAAGGCTTTTGATTCAGTGGAATGGCCCCATCTCTGGGAAAGTCTACGTAATTATGGCTTTGGACAGCATTTTATCAAATGGGTGCAATTTCTGTATCAGACTCCCAAGGCAAGGATCTTTGTTAATGGTTGGTTGTCGGAGCAGTTTCCTCTGGAAAGGGGTACTCGTCAGGGATGTCCCATATCCCCGTTGCTGTATGCCCTGGCCGCTGAGCCGCTGGCCATCGCCATCAGAGCACACCCTGATATTCATGGTTTGCGTCGAGGCCACTCAGTTGATAAGATAGGCCTATACGCGGATGACACTATCCTATACCTAGCAGATCAGGGACCGTCACTGCAAACAGCGTTAAGAATTATTGAGCAGATGGGTGGCTTCTCGGGACTGCGTATTAATTGGGACAAATCCCAAATTCTCCCCATAGATATCCCCCCCCCCCATTGATGACCCCTCAGATGCCACTCTCCAGAGTATCCAGGATTAAATACCTAGGAGTTGAGGTTACCAGGAATTTGACAGATTATACACCCCTGAATGTGGCACCACTGTTTGACATGATCAAACTCAAGAGACAGACGTGGGCTAGATTACCGTTAGGGGTGATGGGGCGCATAAATATTATAAAAATTATAATATTGCCCAAACTTCTGTATATGGTGTGGCACGCCCCTTTATACATACCCTTAAAAATATTCAAACAAATGGAAGCTATTCTGAATTCATTCGTTTGGGGGACTGGCAGACACAAACTAGCTTGGCACATTTTAAAGAACCCAACGGATATGGGCGGTGCTTCCCTACCAGACCTATATGACTATTACCTGGCCTTGCAGCTCTCTCATCTATATCACTTCAATACCATCGGAACTACAACGTTATAGGTCCTTAGTTTGCGATAAACCCGGGCACCCTACACACACGCCCCTACAATCTATCCTTCTCGGAAAACCAAATAAGCAAGCCTTAAGGCACAACTCGGGAATGCTATTGCATCAACGAATATGGGAAATATCCCGTAAAAAAAAATGTTGGGAAATTGTATTCTCATACCCCACTGTGGCTTAACAGCCATATGCCAGAACTCACGGAGATTCCCGACTCTGTGATATGGGCTAGATACGGCATAATCTACCTACATCAAGTCCTATAGAACCCTGGATTCAAACAATTTCAGGCACTTAGAGAGGAATTTTCACTCCCACAGCACTTAGCTTTTAAATACCTGCAGCTCCGTCATGCACTCAGAACCCAGCTACCGTCTCTGGATGTAGAGACGGAACCCCAGCCGGTGCTAGGTATTGTTCTGAGGAGTGATCCCTCCAAGTTTATTTCGCACCTGTACGACACCATCAGGCGCAGAGGCACAGTGGGCGTCTCTCAGAAAGCCAAGACGGCTTGGGAACAGGACGTAGGCCCAATAGAAGACACAGACTGGGACGAAATACTTGAGGGAACCAAGACTGCATCCCCTAAGCTATCAGATAGACTGACGCAAACTTACATTGTTCACAGAGCCTACCTAACACCACTGAGGTTGGCCAAGTTCCAACGCACATCCAACCCGACCTGTCGCTTGCGTCAGTCCACTCTTGGTACATTTTATCATCTTATTTGGAGCTGTTCAAATATTCAGACGTACTGGACACAGGTGGTTTGCATGATAATATGGGCTCGCTGTGGTACTTGACCCTAAGTTGTGTATTCTGGGATTACTGCCTGACGTAGAGAGGTTGATAAATATCATACAATTTTCCTTCTTGAAACACTGTTTTTAGCTCGAAAGGTGATCGCCCAGAGATGGATGCAGGATTTGCCCCCCTCTCTACAGCTGTGGAAAAAGGCTGTTAAAGATACTTTGCCATTTAAAAAGCTGATTTACACACACAGGGGTTCCACACAAAAATATGGGACAGGTGGCTAGAGAATGGAGAAACATGTGTCTGATTCTGCTTCACCCGGAGAGTGTGCTATATCAATATGCTAAAGTGTCCTTATGACCAAGCGAATGTATATCCAACGGTATCTAGGTGAACAAAAAACCCTATGCATTTTACCATATGCAACTGTACTTTTTCTAACTGATGTACTTGACTGTCATGTAATATGTGCTTCGTATCAATAAAGTTGGTTTTCCCAAGTAAAAAAAAAAAAAAAAGGGAAAACGAAGGAAAAGGTAAGTGAACCAACAATGCACTAGCTTAAAGCGGAAGTAAACCCATCTATTTGATAGTTTAAAAAAACAATCAACATTCCCGGCATGCCGGAAATGCTAGATGTCACATTTACTTGTGCTCTCAACCAAACTGTCAAACCATCCAACGGGCTGGCTTCATAACTGATCACATGTGCAGCATCGTGGCAATTGCAGATTAAACAGAGGCCAAGATGGCAGCTTCCTTGGCTGAAAAAAATAGGAGGGTTTACTTCCACTTTAAAGAAACCCATTTATATAATAAAAACGAACCTTTACAACCCCTTTAAGGTGTTATAAAAGCGGAGTTCCACCTAAAAAAATAACACTTAAAAGTCAGTAGCTACAAATACTGAGATCTGTGCGTCTCCCAGAAGACAACGGCGAGGGGTTGACTGGGGGCGGTCATGGTGTAGATCACAGCAGATACTGCAGCGATCTTTCGCCGGAAGTGGGAGAAAATACCTGTATTAGACATGTATCTTCTCCCCCCTGAAAATTGCCAAATGTTACACCGGAGGGGGGGTGAATCCAAACAGCAGAAGTTCTATTTTTGGGTGGAACTCAGCTTTAAACCCCAATAATAGAAGAAGCATATAGTGCTTCAGAACCCAGCACTTACCATGTTTGCAAGTCTGCTTTTTTCCCCCATTGTCTTGCAATGCCCCTTATCTAATTCTGGGTTTACTGGTGGCTCTACACCCTTACAGGGTTTCATGGAGCCACCTTTGCATGCTCTTCGCTGGTAATACAGGAGTTTCATAACATCCACAGCAGCAGTTCCAGTGGCACATCATTTACCTGACTGATTTACAGCAGCTGGAACCTGTGCTGTGACTAGTGCACTGTGCATGTAAAATGACACAGGGAGCACTCTCCTCTACCCAGTAGTTCTGGGAGGCAGTGCTGTGGGACCTGATGAACAGCGATGTAAGTGTTTTGGGCACACATACAAGCCAAAAATATACAGAGGAATGTTGCACTGCATGATTTAACTGCATTAAAAGGTAAAAATGTAAAGCATTTAATATTACTTCACTTCAGCCCCGGAAGATTTTACCCCCTTCCTGACCAGAGCACTTTTTACAGTTTGGCACTGCGTCGCTTTAACTGACAATTGCGTGGTCATGCGTTTTTTTCCCCACAAATAGAGCTTTCTTTTGGTGGTATTTGATCACCTCTGCGGTTATTAATTTTTGCGCTATACAAACAAAAAACGGCAACAATTTTAAAAAAACAAAACAAAAAATATTAATATTTTTTACTTTTTTGCTATAATAAATATCCCCCAATTTATTTTTTTAAAACACATTTTTTTCATCAGTTTAGGCCAATATATATTCTTCTACATATTTTTGGTTAATAAAAATAAACTATGGGAAAGATTTATGGCATTTTTATTATTATATATTTTTTTCTTTTACTGGTAATGGCAATGATCTGCGATTTTTTGCGGTACTGCGACATACAGAGCGGACACTTTTTTTGGGATCATTGACAATTATACAGCGATCAGTGCTATAACAATGCACTGATTACTGTGTAAATGTCACTGGCAGGGAAGGGGTTAACACTAGGGGGCGATCAAGGTGTGCAGTTCGTTCTGCACTCCGGTGACCTGTTTTCAGCAGACAGATGGCTGAAGCCCGCTTTTGTCTGACGTCACAGAGCTGGGGAAAGATTGCGACCATATGGTTGGGATCTGCCCAGGACCCTGAGCTAAAACCTGGCTCAGCCTCTCAGCGAGCCACTAAAGTCTGGGCCAGCCGACCCAGTCCCCTCCACAGCCCAGCGCTCCGGTGACAGTCACCAGCTCTCTGTTCTCAGAGCTCTGAGAACTGAGTGATCAGCGATGTTTGATATCTTGGTTCTCAGTCTAAAAACCGGCGGGGGACCAGTGCTCCATCCACCTAGGCAAGTGTGATTCCTTTGAAAAATAAATAAAAATTCCTCTTTTAAGCTGGACTATTTATCGAATTTCTGGGTCCTTCATGTTGTTATATATATTTGGGACAATCATTTTAAACGGGAAACGCTGTATATTGAAGTTACCTGTTGGCATCTGTGCCGGTCTCACATCAGCCGACACAAGTGTTGGTGGAATGCCAGCAACCTGTCCAACAATGGCTTCCTTCACTGCTGCCAGTTGTCCTGAAGAATCCCTTGGTAAATTGGGTATAGGTATGACAACTGGCTGCTGTGCTGAAAAACAAAAGCATGCCACTTTAATAGAGCTTTATAACTTTAAAAAGTAAATATTGTACACTTGTAGTGTCAAATTATTATGCCTACCTCAATAAAACAAAACAGAAAAAAAAGACATTATAAACCTGTTCATGTAGTTTTGTGGTGTTATTTGTTGGCCTGTACACACAGTAAATTAAATCATCACATTCCAGCGTCAACATTTTTGAGCCAATGGCTCGATTTAAGGCATCAACTTTGGAAACACTCAGCACATAAATATTTGCCAATGATATTCGTCTCAATATATCATTCCAACTTATCACTTTGCCAAAGCTTTTCAAAACCTTGTCAGACTTTGCTTTATTAAATGCTATTCTTGATATCTGCAAAGTCAACAGCTGCCACTCTAAACCCCTAAAGTAGCCTTTATATGGACCTCATCCTTACCTTACGTAGGCTTCCAAATCACCCTCCTTTGACCCCCCTTATATAAGGCAAACTACCCTCCCCTTTTCAGGGAACTTTCCAATCTTTTTACCATTCAGCATTCAATTCCATTGTCCTGATTTGGCTAAATACTCAAAATGTCAAACCTTCCTAAAATGCTCTACTATTTTGGGGCCTTTCAGATACTCATCCCTAGACATATTTTCTAAATGGAAAAGAGGGAAATTCTCAGATTAATATGGGACGCACAGTCAGAGACCAAGATTGGCAGGTCATATCCTATATGGAGGCATAAGTATACCAAACTTGGGTAAATATTATACTGCGGTGCAAAACAGCACAATTGGCATCTCTTCATGCTACCTCAGAACTGTCAAGATAGCCTTGCTTAAAAATCATGTTTAGTTCTCCTTTTCCAATTGACAACCTCCCAATAGAACTTACTTTACCAAAAACTTACAGCGACGATGGGACTGTCAAGTACGCTGGCAAGCTGATTTCACCTAATCTCCCTCTCTCAGGTATTCTTTATAATGCATTCACCCCTACTTTTGAAAACCCCTTAGCCTTTACAACCTACATTCAGCAAGTTCAATATCCCTTTTATACAGTGCCCTCAAATCCTCAACACACTGCTCCAAACTTCAGTATATACTAAACTGGGAATGAGACTTACGAGAAACTTTAGCTATTACAGACTGGAATACAATTTGGCTAGCATAAACAAAATACTGCACCAATATCCTAGCCCAGGAAAATGCAGATAAAACTAGTATTCTGGTGGTATATGACCCTAGAGCAGGTGGCCAAATTTACACCGACAGCTTCTCCACTCTTTCAGGGCTACTGGTACTCGGAACTTTACACCACATTTAGCAGCAATGCCCAAAAGTTCAAAAACTGGACATTGGTTGATCTAAACCATGGTCATCAGACGGCCTGGCAAACTGAGGGCGGCCGTCGCTTCCTAGGTGGATTCCCACCCTACCCCCACTTTACCTATAAATCCCACACACACACACACTTATATATATATATATATAAACACACACATAAGGGGCATGTGCCCTGCATATGACACCTCTGACTGCTATACATTACATACTTCTGACCCCTGTACGTAGGCTCAAGTTTTAAGCCCCTCCCACTGTTAGCACCATCTTGCTACATGAACCAATTGCCTCATAACTGTGGCTTGCTAAGGGTGCTTCCCAATTTTTAAGCGTCTGTGTCTGTGGTGGATGAGATGGGGGCTCTATCATGCAAGTTGTATGGGGCCACATGATTTCTAGTGGCGGTCCTGCCTGGCAGTGGTAAAGCCAGTCTGATTAATGTCTATTAGAAACAACTCTGTAATTCACTCTGCTTTCATTAAAGTGAAATATGCTTCTAAAGATTATTTGGATAAGTCCCCACTGATACTAGTGCAATTTCTCCTGCGTCTGCCTTCGCCCTGAAATCCACAACAATGGAACTCGCATTATTTCCTATGGTGCCTGTTTACCGCAATGCAACATGATGCAGTGCGATTTTTAAAAAGGTGCAACAGTTTTGGCTCCAAAGGCTCAATGGGAGTGCACGAAAAGCACATGAAAAACATGTAGACGTGTTTTTGGCAGGGCTTTGTGTTCAAAAACCAGTCTCCTCCTACCATTTTTTTTTTTATAAAAAATGCTTACAAAAACCATGAATGAAATGCACTTTAAAAAACACATTGAAATGCACACTATGCAGCAGCACTAGTGTGAACTTGGGCAAAGAAAAGTTCATTTGTACTTACTTCCCGCTGAATGCAGCACATGATTCCTTGCAAGTATGATTGGCTTCTTAGTTTTACTACATGAAGTTTCACAATTGGCTTTATTCTCCATTCTCAAGAGTGGTAAAGGTGGAGGAGGTTTGTTTACAGATGCTATGAGAGTATGATGTTCCACAAAGTCTTGCTTACTCTCGGCTTCCAAAGCACTCTTCCTACTCTCGGCTTCCAAAGCACTCTTCTGATGCTCTGCTTCCGAAGAACTCTTCTGATGCTCGGCTTCCGAAGAACTCTTCTGATGCTCGGCTTCCGAAGAACTCTTCTGATGCTCGGCTTCCGAAGAACTCTTTTGATGCTCTCCTTCTAAAGCACTTTTTTCACTTTCTACTTCTAAAGCACTCTGCTTTGCATATAAGTATTCCAGTTTCTTCATCACAACTTCCTTTGGTTTTCCTGTGGAAATGGAAATAAAAAGAACATTATAGCAGTTAACAGTGATGGGCTTTACAAAAATGGTTAGCACTTCAAGACTCAGGTCAGCCAAGCGCTATAAAATCAAACGTAGTCAAGAAATAAATGATCACCTGACCTTTCAAAGTCATGTGACAAGCCTTTTCTCCAATCATGGAGCTCTCTCTGCTTTAATAGACAGTGAGAAAACTGCAACATATTGCAGGCTGCACCATGTGGCTTGAATTTTATGAATAGGCTGTGAAATGCAGGCCTTGGGGTGGAGTAACCCATAAATACACATATGTTTTAAGTTAATTTGCAGTGCTGATCATCTAACTAGATATGTTTTTTTTATTTAATACAGTCCACCAACCTGAGAGATTTGACACTTTCTTAATCAACTGACTCTGTTTCTGAGACATCAAGGTCTTTTGCTTTATGAGGCTATCCGCTGTATCTGTTAATCCCTCAATTTCTTCTATTGCCTGGAAGAATGACAAAAAGTAAGCAAAGCTTCACACATACCATAATGCTGCTAAATTACTGTACGTCTAAAAGGAAAGTGTTATGCAGGAATAATGGAGGCTTCTATTGCTGATTTTTTTTTTTTAATGCTGGTATTGCAGCTGTATTGTCGATGCTTTGGCTTCAAGGTTGTCCGATTAGCTGACCTGGAACAAGTATATTAATAAGAAATTCAGACACTATTGCTATTATTATAGACACAGTTTGTTCCAAGTCTGACTCAAGAGAACTGAAGTCAGATACAGCCAGGCATCAAGCAGTTTCTAAACATGACTAGCAATGGCGGTCCTGTGCTTTTTATTTACCAGTCTCAGTTTAATAAACAAAGTCATGACAAACCTTTTTAATAATATGGATTTTTGAAGCTTTTGGAAGTCTGAAAAGGCCCAGAGATTTCCTCAGCTCCTCGAAAAGATCCCTCATTTCATTTCTTCGCTTTCGCTCATTTGCTGTGTGGTTCTTACGATGTGAAACATACACCACATCTACTTCTTCTACTGGAAACGTATCATCTCCGTTCACCTATATATAAACAAACACACATCAAGTAAGAGTGCGATATACAATTGCTAGTGTGAAGAAAAAGTGCCAATAATGGGGAAAATTGAGCAGTGTATGGCTAGGGTAAATTCTTGTGGAAAAATGGATATTACCGCGCTTATCAAAGGAGGGGAAACAGAGAGGGGAAGAAAGGGGGAGGGGAAATGAAAGTGATGAGAAGTGGAGGTACAGCTGCGGCACTGGAAGGTGTATCAAACCATAAGCAATTGAAAATGGGGAGGGTAGTGCTGCGCTAATCAGTGGTGAATGGATAAGTGAATAAACAGGTGGGGGAGGGGAATGAAAGTAGGTGTAATTGAAATGAGGAGCAATATAGCCCAAATGGCATCAGCATAAAAATAAATATAAATGATCAGTGAACAATAACAGTAATGGTGCAAATCATATAACTACACAGGTTCCTCTTAATGTGATGAAATACACTATAAGTAATGGTGCAAATTTTTTTTTTTTCAGGTAACTGTGCTAAGTGACACTCCTATATTGGTGATAAACAGTCCATCAACAGAGTTTGAAAAATATTAGCAAAAAATATAAGTAAAATTTCAAAAGTCCAAGAAAGCAAAAGTGCAAGTGTAGGTCCGCAATATGGAGTGAGAGGAAAATGGGTATCCAGTGATCCTTTTAGGGTAAGTAAGGATGTCCCCTTACCTTACTGCTGTAAGGTAACAGCATATAGATCCAACCACATTAGATGGTTCACTCGATGGGCTCTGATCCAACAACGGCAGGTCCTCCTTGGGGTTCTCGTCCCAGATTGGTCAGTTTCTCGCCCCAAAGAAATAAAGCATCGATGGTGTGATACCGTTTTAAAAATTTTTAATTCTCAAAGAAAATAGACAGGGGTACTCACATAATCCAAAATACAATTGAGCATGTAAAAAAGAGGGGCAATCTGTCGCCAACGTCACCTCCGATACCTCTCAGTGGACTCATGCGCATTCGTCACTATCATGTGACTTCCTCAGGAGACTCCTGAGGAAGTCACATGATAGTGACGAATGCGCATGAGTCCACTGAGAGGTATCGGAGGTGACGTTGGCGACAGATTGCCCCTCTTTTTTACATGCTCAATTGTATTTTGGATTATGTGAGTACCCCTGTCTATTTTCTTTGAGAATTAAAAATTTTTAAAACGGTATCACACCATCGATGCTTTATTTCTTTGGGGCGAGAAACTGACCAATCTGGGACGAGAACCCCAAGGAGGACCTGCCGTTGTTGGATCAGAGCCCATCGAGTGAACCATCTAATGTGGTTGGATCTATATGCTGTTACCTTACAGCAGTAAGGTAAGGGGACATCCTTACTTACCCTAAAAGGATCACTGGATACCCATTTTCCTCTCACTCCATATTGCGGACCTACACTTGCACTTTTGCTTTCTTGGACTTTTGAAATTTTACTTATATTTTTTGCTAATATTTTTCAAACTCTGTTGATGGACTGTTTATCACCAATATAGGAGTGTCACTTAGCACAGTTACCTGAAAAAAAAAAAAAATTTGCACCATTACTTATAGTGTATTTCATCACATTAAGAGGAACCTGTGTAGTTATATGATTTGCACCATTACTGTTATTGTTCACTGATCATTTATATTTATTTTTATGCTGATGCCATTTGGGCTATATTGCTCCTCATTTCAATTACACCTACTTTCATTCCCCTCCCCCACCTGTTTATTCACTTATCCATTCACCACTGATTAGCGCAGCACTACCCTCCCCATTTTCAATAGGGTAAATTCTTGCCACTGAAGTCCAAGTGAAATTAGGGAGCTAATGAGTGACTAAACTAGTGTCTGCATAAAAGGATTAGTCCTGGGTACAGTAGACTTACAGGAGGTCTTCGGATAATTCAAATACTGTTCAGACAAATCTAAAAATGAAGTCCTCTGTGGCTTCCGTTACACGTGGGTGCAATAGTGGGCCAAATTGAGAGGACTAATGCCGCCTACACACGCTCGGAATTTCCGACAACAAATGTTCGATGGGAGCTTTTGGTTCGAAATTCCGACAATTCTGACACACAAAATTCTACGCATTGCTCTGAATCAAGTATGAGACGGAAGCGCTTGGTCTGGTAAAACTAGCGTTCGGAATGGAGATGGCACATTCGTCATGCTATAAACGGACTGAAAAGCACGAGGCTGAAAAGCGGGAATCGTCTCTCAAACTTCTACTAATATGAGATTAGCAGAAGGAGCCCAAAGGGTGGCACACTTGGTATGGAACTTCCGTTTTATTGTGCCGTTGTACGTGCTGTACGTCACCTCGTTCTTGGCTTTCGGAATTTCCGACATTTGTGTGACCGTGTGTATGCAAGACAAGTTTGAGACAACATCAGTTGGAAATTTGTCCACGGTTTTGTTGTCGGAATGTCCGATCGTCGCGGCATACGTTTTCAAGGGGGCCCATATTACATTTGAGGGCCCCACCTACTTAATTCCAAAACTTCCGAAAGTAACGTTATAGTAAAAATTTCTTCCCAGTGGAAAAGGGCCATAAAATATTTCCTGAATTATTTATCTCACCAATCATGGAAGGAAATGTAATTTATTTGTATAACAGCATTCTGGATGCATTACGTTTTTTATCCCTACAACCCCCTATGGCAGGGTTTGACAAATTTGCTTGGAATCTAGGAGCCAGTTAAAAAAGTTAGGAGCCTGAAAACGCGGCCTGTCCCGACGAGCTTGCGCGCAGAAGCGAACACATACGTGAGCAGCGCCCGCATATGTAAACGGTATTCAAACCACACATGTGAGGTATCGCTGCGATTGGTAGAGCGAGAGCAATAATTCTAGCCCTAGACCTCCTCTGTAACTCAAAACATGCAACCTGTAGATTTTTTTAAACGTCGCCTATGAAGATTTTAAAGGGTAAAAATTTGTCGGCATTCCACGAGCGGACGCAATTTTGAAGCGTGACATGTTGGGTATGAATTTACACGGCGTAACATTATCTTTCATAATATTAAAAAAAATGGGGATAACTTTACTGTTGTCTTATTTTTTAATTAAAAAAAGTGTAATTTTTTTCCCAAAAAAGTGCGCTTGTGAGACCGCTGCGCAAATACGGCATGACAG
This sequence comes from Rana temporaria, assembly GCF_905171775.1. Lineage (NCBI taxonomy): Eukaryota > Metazoa > Chordata > Amphibia > Anura > Ranidae > Rana > Rana temporaria. The sequence goes on from NC_053501.1 coordinate 52,799,814, forward strand.
AAAGTATTGCAACAATCGCCATTTTATTCTCTAGGGTGTTAGGATAAAAAATATATATAATGTTTGGGGGTTCCAATTAGAGGGAAGAAGATGGCAGTGAAAATAGTGAAAAATGACATTAGAATTGCTGTTTAACTTGTAATGCTTAACTTGTAATGCTTAACTTGTAATACCAACGGCCACCACCAGATGGCGCCAGCTCATACAAGGAAGAGCTGGGGACTTCACTTTTTATATATTTATTTATTTATTTTTTGCCCACCTTCCTAGCCAAGTCGCCAGGATGCTATTTCTAGTCGCCATGGCGACTGGGATTTGTCGAGCCCTGCCCTATGGGCTGTAGAAAAGGCGTGCATGTGACCCATAAACACCAGTCTGACCTACCCATATTAAACACGATCCTTTCCAATGTGTAAAGAAAAGCTGGTGAAAATTGCCCTAGCAAGAATCTTAAGAAATACAACAAAAACAAAAAAATATATATATTTTTACAATATTTACTAGGGTTGTCACATATGGAGCAATGTCCCTCTAGCCATGTCCCTCACATATGCAGCAATGTCCTTCTAGCCATGTCCCTCACATATGCAGCCATGTCCCTCTAGCCATGTCCCTCACATATGCAGCCATGTCCCTCTAGCCATGTCCCTCACATATGCAGCCATGTCCCTCTAGCCATGTCCCTCGATGCGGCGGCAGCGGCGGGGGGGAAAGGGGGGGGAAAGTATTCTATTTAGGTATCGGGGGTATTTGCGCGAGTACGAGTACTCCCGCAAATACTCGGTATCGGTCCCGATACCGATACTGGTATCGGTATCTGGACAACCCTAATATTTACTACCCAAGATATATTTAAATCTCCTTTTTTGAGAAGGGTACTATAGCTAGCCAATCAGACCTGGATCACTCAGCCCAAGAGCCCTTTCACACTGCCAGCGGCCGAAAAACGCCAGTATAGCTCCGCTAAAACTAGCGGCACTTTACAGGTGTTTTTTGAGCGTTCGTGGGCGCATTTAACCCCTGCTTACTGGCCTGGTGTGGAGTGCCGTGCTCCCCCCTCCCTTGGACTACAAGAGAGTCAGGACGCCCACTAACACACAGCTCCTTTCTCTATCTGCAACGTAGAGAGCGTCCTAATGCTCCTGTAGTCCAAGGGAGGAGGCGAGCACGACACTCCACACCAGGGAGAAAGCCTTGCATTACGGTGTGGAGTTACAGACAGAAGAACAGGAAGTGAGGATTTCTCAGAAGAAATAAGGACATTTAAAAGCAAAATGGAAGGATGAGGTAAGTGAAGGAGGACTGCACTAAGGTAAAGGAAGCTATTTAGGAAAAAAAAAATTGTACCTTTACAACCCCTTTAATGGCACCCCAATACATCTGAAAATGCAGCATGTTTTTGGTTGCAGGAAATCACATGACTCATGAAACAAAGGCCGGGCCTGAGCAAACGCAGCTCTCAATGGCACCCTCACACATCAGCATCGTGGAGAGTTTCTGCGTTTGCCAAAATCGCATTGTGCCGCAGCACTACAAGGCTCCGCAAGGTGGGATTTAAAAAAAAAAAAAATTCCATTGCGCAATAGCAGTGTTTTTAAGTACATGACCATTAGAACATTCTGGCATCATCTCTATCCACCATCAGCCGTTGGCATCAGAAGAAGGGTCAGAGGGTCCAACGGAACCCAAGCCCCAGACACAGCGCTCAAGGTGTCAGCTATTTGCTTCCAGTAAAGCTGGATCTCTGAGAATGGCCAGACCATGTGCCAGAAGGAGCCCACCTCCCGCCTACACCTGGGACAGAGTTGGTCTCTTTGGGGAAATATCCGGGCCAAAAGGGATGTATGTGGAAACGCACTCATCCTATGTCTCGTCATCAAGGGTGGGTATGTCAGCCTTCCATTTTTCAAAGCTTGGTGTCGTCAGCTACCGTCGGGTAGAGGTAAAGGGAGGAGAGAGGTTGTCCCATTGTGCTGGAGGTCAAGAGTCGTTCCACTGAGTCTGGTTCTAGTGTTATTGTCTCTAGAAATTGGAACCTGAAGGCATGTCTCAGCTGCCAGTATCGGAATGTCCACTTTGCTTGTAACGGAGTACAGGGCCTTCGTCCCTATGTCTTTTTAATGACAAAATTATATTTTGCATTGTTCCTCTAGAGCAAGGATATGCAATTAGCGGGTCTCCAGCTGTTGCAGAAGTCCCATGAGGCATAGCAAGACAGCCGCAAGCATGGCACCCAGAGGCATGATGGGACTTGTAGTTTTGCAACAGCTGTAGGTCCGCTAATTGCATATCCCTTCTCTAGATTAAAACGTTTTGATATAGGAACTGCTGACCATCTATGTGTGTGTGTGCCCATTCGCTCTACAGACAAGGGAATAAATCTGCAAGTACCACTTTAGGGTGCTGTTGTAGTACTTAAATTTTTTTGCTCTTCCATGTTCATAAAAGGTATCGGTCTTCCATAAAAACTAACAGCCTATGCAGAGATGCACACCTGTATATATGTACATACAGGGGTATCTAGGTTATACATTTCTTTCTTCCTTACCTTGGAGCCCATCTTCCGTCTCTTTACAAGTACAGTGCTTCTGTTAAATGAAAAAAAAAGAAAAAAAATTGTCAGAGCAAATGTTAGTTCCCTCTGCGTCCCATTGGAAAGAATGGTCTTTACTTCTTGTCCTATAGACACAACAGAAAGTGAGAAAATCTCTACAAAAGAGGAATACCATCATATCTAAAAAACAAACAAAAAAAACACAATAAACCAATCAACTGCACAGGTGCATACAGCAGAAAGACTTTAGCCACAGGCTTGAAACATTGTGGCAGGCCATGGCAATGGGATTCTGGTAAGAATAAATACAATTGGGTGCAAGACTGACTTTCTTTCAATGAGGGGAAGATTCTTTTAATTGCTTATACTGTGGAGCTAATTGGGAAATATTCTGGTGGGACCCAAATGGCTGACAGGTGTGGCAATAAAAAAAAAAAAAAATTTAGCAAATCAGTATAGTTTTTTTTTTTAAAATATCTACTTGGATCCATTGATTGCATAGGTTATGTTCTGGAAAAGGTGAATTTACATTTGAAGGGAATTCTATAGTCACATCATAAGCTTTCGTTTTATTACACCAGCATGCTTTTTAGGTGTCCTAGAGGTGAGCCTGTGATCAACTGTACAGATGTAAAACGCAGGTCACCGCACATGGTGCAAACAATCTTTCAAATTAGAAAAAAAATGCAGTATCTCCGGCTCTCTTTTCAGTATATACCGTAAAGTTTTATATCTGTTTACAATGCAGGCAAGCCCTTACTTGTCACTGTATGATGCGACTGGAGTAGCCGTTGCTTTAAGATGAGCAATGTTAATCCCCTCAGAGATTTCTTCCACTGTTTCAATGTCAATGGAGTCATCGGCTTCACTCTAAAATGTAGAAAATAATAATAATCATTACTGATGCAGAAATGGTAATATTTCTATGGTAGCTAATATCTGGGCACTGGGACCACAACACTAGGACACTGGAGTTAAAACTCACAGTGCAAGGGGCAATTACATCAAGCCCGCAGACAGAGACAACATGCAGACATACCCCCTGCACCTGGAATCCTAGGTGCGAAATGTCACAGAGCTGCACTAAATTGACATTATACCAAAGGTCCTGGTTCCAGAAGTTAATGCTCTGCTATTTCTACCTCAAAATTTGAAAACAGTGTAACATACTCAAATAAATGTAAAATACCGAAGTTGGCCATTCCAATGTAAAACCACAATTCCAACAAGTCGGGATGCAGTGTAAAATCTAAATAAAATAGAATGCAATTGTTTGCAAATCCTATAAACCCACATTTTATTCATAATAGAAAATAGAAAACACATCAAATGTTTAAACTAAGAAAATGTACCATTTTAAAGGAAAAAGTAAGGGAATTTTGAAATTTATGGCAGCAATATGCCTCAAAAAAGCTACGAAAGAATGTAGAATTCGCTCTTAACACTCTGTAAATGTTTGGGATTGGAGGAGACCAATTGCTGAAGTTTTGGGAGAGGAATGTTGTCCCATTCTTGCCCGAAAGGAAAACTGCCGGGAATCACGGCAGGAAAAATGAGAACATGTTTTTTTTTTCCCAGCTGGGATTCCCGGCGTTTTTTAAGCCAGCAGTTTTTCTATGGGGAAAGCCTGCGGTAGAGCATACACATGGCCGGGTTTCCCGACCAAAGCTCTCATGGCAGGTTCTCCGTTTTCCCGGCTGAGTTTTTACCGCTGGGAAAACCGATCGTGTGTACAAGTCCTGTATCATCCTTGTTGTATTTTTCATTTCTAGAAATACGCTAATGTGTGCAGTGACACAGGAAAGTTGTAAAAGAACACAAGGAAGGGGCAAGGAGTAAAACTTCAGCTTGCAGCCCTAGGTTACAACCAACACCCAAGTTATTGAGATGCAAGCATTCCAATGGGGTCTATTCATAAAACAATGTAATTGTCACCAAATATTCTCTGGTGGAGATTCAATCACTGCTAATTAAAACACAGTCCTGAACGAATTTCCACCAGTAAAGGATCAGTGAAAGGCACATGCTCTGCTTTATACATAGACCCTCAAGTATCTGCAAAGGTTAACAAAGGTCCCCCCAATCTAGAAAGTGGAGCATACCTTTATGCCAAGGGAGGTTTACACTTGGTGGCTCCAGAGGTGGTCAGCATGTGGATGGGGAGAGAGTGGAGAAGCAAAATGGCCATCTATTAACCAACAGAGAACGAGGAAAACTTCAGTCTGTTCCCTAGGCTTTTTACTTTGAGGAAGATGGATACTATCACTGCCAGAAGCGTCCTTGCTAATGGTATCAAGAGAAGATCTAAAAATATTGGCCCCAAAGATTATGTGGATTAGACGTGGGTTTCACAGTCCAGGACTTTAAAGTTTCCTCCACATGTGTACCAACAAAAGACCCATATGGGAGACAACAACCATAGCATAAAAGAGAAGTATTGATTTAAATAAATAAAATAAACATTTATACTCCCCTAGGTGGATGCAGCATCAATCCGATGCTGCATTAGTTCCCTGCCACATCCAAGACTGAGAACTGAGCGATCAAAAACTGCTGATCGCTCAGTTCTCAGTCTTAACGGTGCAGAGAGCTGTTGACTTTCAGAACCATTTTTTGAGGGCGCCTATTCCACATTTTCACAGCTCTTTCCGCATTTAAAGGTTAAATCTCTTGTCCTCCAGACATAAAGATTGCTCCCTTGTCCTCTGTAATGATCTGAAAGTGAACACCACCAAGTTCACTATATGGACCGCCGCACGACTATCTACGCCCTTACTTTGAAGAGGGATATCTAGGTAACGGAAGCAGCTGCTGCCACAACCAAGGTATCCATCTCTTCAGGCGGCGGTCCTGTAAACGATATTGGTGGACTCTGTGGCGGATTCGCCACAAGATCACAGTTAATTGGTGGCGGGAGAGGGCACCCCTCCCGCCGCTTACCAGAGCCGTCGGTAGTGGCAGAGGTCATCAGGTCCTTCTTCCTGCTTGGAATGGATACGAGTGAGGGCAAGATGGCCCCCACACCTCTCCATACCATAGCAGGGCGGAAGCAATGTCAAAACGTCACTTCCGCCCATACGTCTTAAAAAAAGGGACAATTTATTTTTGTCATTTTTCAAATGACAATTCTTTTTTTCTTATTACATTTTATTGTAAATATGAGAGCTGAGGTCTTTTTGACCCCAGATCTCATATTTAAGAGGACCTGTCACTCTTTTTTCTATTACAAGGGATGTTTACATTCCTTGTAATAGGAATAAAATTGACCCAATTTTTATTTTTTTTAACCACTTGCCGTCGCCGCACCGTCATTATACGTCCACAAGGTGGCTCTCCTAGGCGAGACCACGTAAATGGACGTCCTACCTCTTAGCCGCCACTAGGGGCGCACGCGCGCCACCGGAGGCGCGCGCGCGCGCCCCCCGCTCGCCCCCGACTCCCGTGCGTGTGCCCGGCGGGCGCGATCGCCGCCGGGCACACGCGATCGCTCGGTACAGAGCGGGGAACGGGAGCTGTGTGTGTAAACACACAGCTCTCGTTCCTGTCAGCCGGGGAAATGCTGATTTTCTGTTCATACAATGTATGAACAGAAAATCAGTGTTTCCCCTAGTGAGGCCACCCCCCCCCCCCACAGTAAGAACACACCCAGGCATACTTAACCCCTTCCCCGCCCCCTAGTGTTAACCCCTTCACTGCCAGTGGCATTTTTATAGTAATCTAATGCATTTTTATAGCACTGATCGCTATAAAAATGCCAATGGTCCCAAAAATGTGTCAAAAATGTCCGAAGTGTCCGCCATAATGTCGCAATACCGAAAAAAAAATCGCTGATCGCCGCCATTACTAGTAAAAAAAATATTAATAAAAATGCCATAAAAATACCCCCTATTTTGTAAACGCTATAACTTTTGCGCAAACCAATCAATAAACGCTTATTGCGATTTTTTTTACGAAAAATATGTAGAAGAATACGTATCGGCCTAAACTGAGGAAAAAAAATGTTTTTTTATATATTTTTGGGGGATATTTATTACAGCAAAAAGTAAAAAATATTCATTTTTTTCAAAATTGTCGCTCTATTTTTGTTTATAGCGCAAAAAAAAAAAAACGCAGAGGTGATCAAATACCACCAAAAGAAAGCTCTATTTGTGGGAAAAAAAGGACGCCAATTTTGTTTGGGAGCCACGTCGCACGACCGCGCAATTGTCTGTTAAAGCGACGCAGTCCCGAATCGCAAAAAGTACTCTGGTCTTTGGGCAGCAATATGGTCCGGGGGGTAAGTGGTTAAACCGTGTAAAAATCAATAAAATCTAGTAAAATAATGAAAACAGTGTTCAAACCACACATGTGAGGTATCGCCGCGATCGTTAGAGCGAGTGCAATAATTCTAGCCCTAGACCTCCTCTAACTCGAAACATGCAACCTATAGAATTTTTTAAACGTTGCAAAGCGGGCGCAATTTTAAAGCACGACATGTTGGGTATCAACTTACTCAGCGTAACATTATCTTTCACAATAAAAATAAATAAATTGGGCTAACTTTACGGTCTTATTTTTTAATAAAAAAAAAAAAGATTTTTCTTTTAAAAACTGCGCTTGTATTTTTTTCCCACCCTGTACACCACAGTGGCACCGGACGATGATTCCTTGACGGAGGAGTTTCTCACTGGCTTGCCAATCCCTCGGTTAACCGAGGAACAGACCCAGGCATTGGAGGAACCACTGTCGGCGGAGGAAATCTCCAAGGCATTGGCTGGACTCCCTAAATCCAAGGCGCCTGGCTCTGATGGCTTGCCATCAGAGTTTTACTCTACCTATTCTGATGTGCTAGTCCCTAGGCTTCTTGCACTCTACAACTCCATTTTTGAAAGGTCTGAACTTCCACTCTCTATGAGGGAATCCACCACAGTACTGATCCCCAAGCCCGAAAAGGATCCCCATTTGCCAGAATCATACCGCCCTATCTCACTGCTTCAGGTGGACATCAAGATACTGGCCAAAGTGCTTGCCCTCCGCCTTAACGCAGTGATCCTGTCCCTGATTTACGCTGACCAGGCGGGTTCCAGACTAACCTCCAGACGGTGCATGACAACCCGGGCTCCAGAATAATCGTTGCCTTGGACACCGCCAAGGCATTCGATTCAGTGGAGTGGAGGTACCTCTGGGTCGGCCTTGCAAGATTCGGACTCGGCCCCAAATTTATTAAAATGGGTACAGCTCCTTTACCAGGCCCCCGGTGGCCAGGGTCCTTGCCAATGGCTGGCCCTCGGACCAATTCCCTTTACATAGAGGCACGAGGCAGGGCTGTCCCCTGTCGCCACTGCTATATGCTTTGGCGACATACGCTCGCACCCAGGCATAGAGGGACTGCGGGGGGGGGGGGGGGGTGTCGAAGATCAGCACCTATGCGGATCATACCCTGCTATATTTAGATGACTCTAATAATTCCCAACCACTGGCACTGGCCCTAATAGAGCGTTTCGGCACTTTCTTGGGTCTTCGGATCAACTGGGAGAAGTCTCAGATACAGAGACAGCTATCCGCCACCTAGAGATAGGGCCCTCCTCCCATTACAGAGAGTCACTGACATCAAATATTTACAAATTCGGACTACTCGAGACCAGGCAGACTATGTCTCCCTGAATATCACACCACTGTACGAAATGCTAAAAGCAAAAGACCCAGGCCTGGGCTCGTCTCCCATTGGGAGTCATGGGTCGTATAAATCTCGTGAAAATGGTTTTATTACCCAAAAACTTGTACATGGTGTGGCATTCTCCGGTATACCTTGTGCTTAGGCACTTTAAGTCACTGGAAGCTCTCCTTAAGCCATTAATTTGGGGTGCCGCCAGACACAAACTCCCGTGGCACAGGCTGAAGAACCCGACTGACCTCGCCGGACTGGCGCTCCCCGACTTTAATGCCTACTATCTGGCTGCTCAGCGGTCACAGATATTTCACATAGATGAAGTGGACAGGGACAGGTTCCTCCGTTTCCTATGCCCTACTTGGACGCGGCCGACAGAGGACCCACTAGTGGCGATAGCGGGTGGGGCGGGATCTTCAAAGGACTGTCGTATGCTGTTATATCATTATAGAAAGGTATGGAGCGTGACTTCGAACAGGCTCCGTATTACATCCCCACATGGCTATACCTCCTTATGGCACAACACAGCCCTGCCCGAGTTCAATCTCATCCGGGACAGTGAGGTGTGGAGCTCTAGGGGGATATACTACCTGTCGCACGTCATCAGGGACAGGAAACTAAAGTCCTTTAGTGCCCCTCAAAGTGAATTTGCTCTGCCTGATCATATGCTTTTTAGGTATGTGCAACTGCGCCATGCCTTTCGCAACGAGTTCCCCCAAGACGACCTCTCTCTAGCAGACAACCCCTTGATGGCAGCAGTAAAGTACCCTAACCCCAAGAAATTGATCTCCCAATTTCACACTATGTTAACACTTCCAAGGGCAACCATGTCGGCCTATGCCTTAAAATCACGATGGGAGGGGGAGGTGGGCCCTCTGGAGGACGATGAGTGGAGCGATGCTCTGGACGCTTGCAAATTAGTATCCCCCTAAACTATCGGATCGCCTCACGCAAACCTTTATTATTAATTGGGCTTATCTCACACCCCTCAGAGTGTCTAGGTACAAGAGGGATCATCCTGCTACCTGTCCAATGTGTGGCCAGGCTCTGGGTACCTTATTTCAATTACTGTGGCAATGTGCCAGGATTCAGGCGTTTTGGGAACAGGTGGTGAGGTTTCTGCATGACACGATGGGATCCCCCATAACTCTTCAGCCAAAACCATGCCTACTGGGCATTTTTCTGGATGCGGAAATCAATACATTTCTTAACGTCTTTTTACACCAAACACTCTTCGCAGCCCGGAAGGTTATCGCCAGGGTCTGGATGAGACCAGATCCTCCAGAACTCTCTCATTGGATGGCAGAGGTCAACAATGTTTTACCATACAAGAAATTGGTATATTCACATAGGGGATTTCCATCTAAGTACGATAAGATCTGGAGCAAATGGCTTAAGACACCTGCATCCTGCACATAAAAGGGGCTGTTCACGGCCTCGCCCGTTGACTCCTGGGGGGCCCTCGGGGGTGGTGGGTACCGGGGGATTTGAATAGACTGACTTTGAAGCGACTGTCTTTGAATAGTACTGTTATATCTGTTTCACAACTTTATCTGCACAGACAAAGAGATAATGCTGTAGGTGTATCTTGTGAGATGCCACCCAATGTTTGTTGTAATAATATACTTTATGTGTATTCTCCCTATTCTTTTGCTCAATAAAAAATTTTGATAGAAAAAAAAAAAAAGCGCTTGTAAGACCAATGCGCAAATACGGTGTGACAAAAAGTATTGTAATGACCGACATTTTATTCTCTAGGCTGTTAGAAAAAAAATGTATAATGTTTGGGGTTCCAAGTAATTTTCTAGCAAAAAATGTTTTCACTTGTAAAGACCGAGTCTGAAAAACAGGCTCGGGCTTAAAGGGTTTGTAAAGGATTTTTTTTTTTTTTTTATCTTAATAGCTTCCTTTACCTTAATGCAGTGCTATTCCATGTCCTTCATGCTCTCAAGTTGCTGTAATTCTTCTCTGATCTCCACACTTATTGGTTGTCTGTTTCCTGATAACCACAGTACTGGGAGCTTTCTCTCTGCGGTCACTAATCAAGGAGGTGTGATTACTGTGTGTCTAAAACCCCACAGCACCAATCAGTTTCGTTTTCCAAACCATCACTGCCCTGTATTGGCTCTGTACATCACAGAAGCAGGAAACAACATGCAAAAACGAAACTAGAAACTGCAGGTACAATATGATTGATTTTTATCTATTTTTAAAAGGAATCAGTTAACTATTATGTCTCTATATCCTGTAAACAGTCATTTCAGCAAAAAAAAAAAAAAAAAATCCTTTACAACTCCTTTAAGTGGTTATTTATACTTGTTGATTATATTGTCATTAATCTCCTCTTTTTGAGAATAAATTCAGTTCCACTCTTTTTCCTCATAGCTGAGCTTCGTTATGCCTCTTTGGTTGGCATTCTCTGCGCATTCTTTAGTTCACAATATGCTTTTTGTGAACTGGTGCCCAAAATTAAACTGCGTCTCCCAGATGGGGTCTTGCTAATGGTTTGTACTGGGGCAAAATGATCTCTCTCTCCCCGCAGTCCATACCTTTTAAAAAACAAGAACGGATTTTGCTAGTTTTAGAAATTGCAGTTTGGCATTGCATGCTATTATTAAAGCGGGAGTTCACCCAATTATGTTTTTTTTTATGTTTTCCCCTTAGATGGATGCTCGTTTTGTCTAGGGGAATCGGCTAGTTGTTTTAAAATATGATCCGTACTTACCGTTTTCGAGATTCATCTCCTCCGTCGCTTCCGGGTATGGGTCTTCGGGAGCGGGCGTTCCTTCTTGATTGACAGTCTTCCGAGAGGCTTCCGACGGTCGCATCCATCGCGTCACGAGTAGCCGAAAGAAGCCGAACGTCGGTGCGGCTCTATACTGCGCACCGACGTTCGGCTTCTTTCGGAAAATCGTGACGCGATGGATGCGACCGTCGGAAGACTGTCAATCAAAATAGGAACTCCCAGTCCCGCAGCCCATACCCGGAAGCGGCGGAGAAGATGCATCTCATAAACGGTAAGTACAGCTCATATTTTAAAACAACTAGCTGATTCCCCTAGACAAAACGAGCATCCATCTAGGAGGAAATAGTGACATGTGCGGGTGAACCTCCGCTTTAAGTATATGATCTACCAGAACACCTAGATCCTTCACCACTGACTCCAACAGTTGTTCACCTGTGCATGATGTATGGATGTTTAACCTCCAAGTGCAACTTTACATTTATCAACAATAAACCTAATTTTCAACAGTGTCACCCAATTAAATAGTGTATTGAGGTCGGCTTATAGGTGGGAGACATCCTGTAATGATGCAATTCCACTGCATAGCTTGGTGTCCTCTACAAACACAGAAACTGTACTGTTAATCCCAGACCCTATATAATAATTTATAAATATGTTAAAAAGTAAGGGTTCCTAAAATTATTCACAGAGCATACTTTACCCATACAAACGCCACAGGGTGGATTCCAACATTACTACATCTTGCTGGAGATGTTCCCACCCAGTGGGCGACTTCATACATGTATTCTGATCCTGCCCTGCTATTGCTATGTATTGGCATGAGGTTGTAGATGTAATTTCTGTGGTGCATATGCTTGTCTCCCCATTACCCACATTCTGTCTGCTTGGCCTGGTCGAAGAACTAGCCACTAGGTTAGCAAGAATAATTATTTTAAGCCTTGCCCTGTTTTATGCCCAGAAAGCTATCGCCCTTTATTGGAAGAATGCCTCCCCCCCCCCCCCCCCCCCTCGTTTAGTTTTTGGATGAAGTTGGTCAATTCTACTTTGGCCTTGTATCAGGCACTTTAATAAAGTTTGGTCCTGTTGGTTGGATAACATAACTGCCACACCTGCATGGACACCATTCCCCTTATGTGTGTTTTTGTACAACTTTGCAAAAAGCCAATAAGAAAAAGATTTAAAAAATAAATAAATGGTAAGGTTTATAATACTGAATCTTGGGGTACACCACTAATAACCTTAGACCATTCAGAGTATGAATTATTAACCACTACTCTCTAACTACGGTCTTCAATCCATTTACAGACTGTATATTCTAAGCCTGTAGACATTAATTTACACATTGACCGCATGTGGGAAACTTCAAGTACTGTATACTACGCCCACAGCCACTGCTTTGAGTTTTTGCTTACCTCCTCATAAAAAGAAATCAGATTTTCAGACTCCAAAACTTGCTTAGATGGGTACAAGAATTAAAATAAATGTCTGGGGGGGGGGGGGGGGGGGGGGGAGCCAATGCACCAGAAAAGTCTCTTGCCTTAGATGCTCTAAAGCAGTGGTTCTCAGCCTCAGTCCTCATGTACCCCCAAGAGGCCATGTTTTTAGGTTTTCCTTTACTTTACACAGCTGCTTTAATTCAATATAAATGACATGGTATTGATATAAGCCATTTTATCTAAGGGAAGTTCACAAAACATGGCCGTTAGGAGGAGTACTTGAGGACTGAGGTTGAGAACCACTGCTCTAAAGGACCCAAGACTGGGACCAACAGTGGTAAAAGCAACAGCCTGTTAGGCCCCTTTCACATTGAGGCGTTTTTCATGCGGTACAGCGCTAAAAATAGCGCTGCTATACCGCAAGAAAAATCATGCCCTGTAGTATTCAATGTGAAAGCCCGAAGGCTTTCACATTGAAGCGGTGCGCTAGCAGGAGCGCACCAAAAGTCCTGCTAGCCGCATCTTTACCGCGGTATAGGAGCGGTGTGTTCACTGCTCCTATACCGCGCCTTCCCACTGAAATCAATGTGAAAGCGCGGTAATACCGCGGTATTAACCCTTTTTCAGCCGCTAGCGGGGGTTAAAACCTCACCGCTAGCGCCCGAATATTGCGGTAAATACGACAGTATAGCCGCGCTACAAATAGCGCGGCTATACCGTCACCGCAGCTGCACGCCTCAATGTGAAAGCAGCCTAACTCAAGTTTCAGTGGTGCGTACTACATCAATAGGAGCAGAAACTATCTCTGAACTCGGGAGTAATGGCAGAAGACTGCGAGTTCTTGGAAGTAAGCATTCAGGTGAAAACTGGAGTGACTCAGTCATTCACAGCAGCAGAGGGCATCAAAAGGCACACGGAAGCAGCCCCAGAACTGTAAGCAGAATGTGAGCTGGGGGTACCTAGTATAGTGAGACTGCACCCTCATGTCTAGAACCAGACATGATGAGACCATGCGTTGGTGGGCACAACATAAGGCTCAGCATCACCAGTGCGGATCGGCTTCCTCAACACTGTATGGAAAGAAAGAGCATGTGTGAGCAACACTCTACCCAGGGGATGACATCAGCAATTAGTCCCACAGTGCTAACCTCTTCCACTGTGAAAATTATACAAAACAACCAGTGACATGTGAGGTAGCACGCAGTGGTGGGCCCTTTCACAAAGGGAGTCTTCAGAGAGACACAGGACAATGTGCTAAGGGCAATGTCGGCAGCTCTAGACCTGGAAAGCACTTCACTGCCAATTTCCAGGCTAGCCACACAATGTTTAGTCCAGTAAAGTCCAGTGACCGCTGACTTTGCTTTTTTACACAGCAGAGTTTTAGCTTAATCCACCTAGGTCACTAGCAGAAAACTAAGCAATGCTGAAGTAGAAGGTGTTAATCCTGGGCTGGTCTACATTTTTTTGTTTTTCCAGTGTCCAATCCTTCTGTAGTCGGCTGTATAACAAGAAGGTGGGCCTCCTAAAAGTCAAGAGTGAAACAAAGATCCCTACCATATTCACTACCTTTAAAAGACAGCCTGGGCCACCTAAAACTCGTATTTCAGTTTTTGGCCGATCCTGTATAGTTAAACTGTCTGATTATCTTTTCTATATTCCAGGGCTCTATCTGTAAGATCATTGTGCTTGAGTTCATAGGTTGTATACCAGCTGTGGCCACAATCAAATTGTCCCACTTTCTACGCTGGAATTAAAAACATTTTTTAAAGATTTTTTTACTGCAGTTTCTTAACATACAAACAAAAAAGGACCGAACAAGGTACAATACAAAGTGCTCCTATGTCAGTTTAGAACAGAAATAAATTGTGCATCCGTTATACAATATAATGGTAAAACAAATTATATATTCAGCAGTGTCAGGTTCTATAGACAAGCATTCCAACCATGAGTAGTGCAATTGTAGCAGAGTTTAATCATGGTACTAGGCAAGCTTTTTCAGGCATTCTTCCATCATGGCAGTATGAGGGAGAGGGTCAGAGGGCTAGCCAGCCATCTGCCCCAAATTTTGTGAAATATCTTTTTCCTCTTAAAGAGATCAAAATGTGAGTTTATATAGTGGGCGGGCTTCATTGACCAAATTTCAACCAGAGACTCCTAATCGGGTCGCTGTTCCCTTCCAGGTCAGTAACATGGATTTCTTTGCATAGAAATAGAGGATGCAAAGCAACAGTTTGGCCTGGGAGGGAACCGCTAAGTCACCAAAGACACCCAAAAGGCAGTTCTTGGTGTTGAGTTTATTAGGAAGTCCCAACGCTGAGGAGAGGAAAGAGCCTATACTCCCCCAGAAGTCTTGTACTATGGGACAATTCCAAAAGTAATGGAGAAAGTCGGTCGTGTGTCCACAGCCACGAAAGCACTCAGCAGAGGGTAGTATGCCCATTTTGTGCATTCTAGCCGGTATAAGGTGCGATTGGTGAAGGATCTTAAGTTGGATTACTCTGTCCCTGGAGGATATAACAGAAGTCTTAAAAATGTCACAGAATTCAGACCAGTCATCTTCCGTAATAGGGATATCTAGGGAGTCCCATTTCTGTTGTGTCGCTTTAAACCGAGGGTTAGTCTGTCACCAGGGCCCGAATAATAGGTGGAAATAAGCTTCGTCTGATCCGGGGAGTTTTTCCAGGTCTGGGGTTTTAAGTGGACTATCTAAGGAACCAAACTGCGCTCGCACAGCATGTACGCTGGAATTTTTATTTCATATTTTGGAGGACAGGTGGTGCTAAAACACACAAAGGGGGGCCCGGTAACACCCAAAACGCACAGGTGAACAGAAAATATGGAGAATTAAAGCAGTGAAATATCTCTGAGTATCTGTGACACAAAATAAAGTAAGAGCAGACTTGCTCTGCCACACATAACAGCACTATAGAATTGACTGACCCTTTAAACTTTCAAGCAGATTTTCTAATATAAAAAAACTCTGGGACCCACTGTTTTGTGCCATTGCATACAGAACATTTCAGAAAATAAATACTAAGCAGCATTAAGCTAGGAATTCTAAATCACAATGCATATGGTTAAAACTAGGAAACTTTTATTGTAAATAAAAAAGCACTCACTTCATCCTCACTCTGTGAATTCTGTTCACTTTCTCGTGCGCTACTATTGTAACTGGGATCCGAGGGAAAGTTTTCATCTTGCTCATTTATTGTTGGAAAATCAGTGACCACATCACCTTTTCCATCTTTATCGCCTTCGTCCTGCTCAGATCTATTTGGCGTTTGCTGATTAACCTCTGAATCTTCTTTTGTCTGTACCTTTACAGTACTACATGTGGATTCTACAGTATGTCTATTGTCTTGTTCCAAAGGAATACAGGCTCTTTTAGCCTCTGGATTTTTTGGATCCTGGTCACTTTTAGCAGCTGCATTTTCAGGATCCTGGTCACTTTCAGACACTGTATTTTCAGGATCTTGGGCATTTTCAACTGCTGGATTTTCAGGTTCTTGGGCATTTTTGGCTGCTGGATTTGCAGGATCTTGGGCATTTTCAGACATTGAATTTTCAACATTACAGTCACTTTCAGCAATAATTGTTTGTGAGAGACTTCCAGCTTCTACATCTGTGGAACCATCAGAGCTTTTCTGTAAAGAATGCAAGGAATCCTGGTTATTGGTAACTTGCAACAATGCCCCACTTGCAATATCTGACTTTTTAGATTGATTTCCGTAAACCATTATCTGAGATGGGATTGTGCTCATTTCCTCAGTTTCTCCCATTTTCTTTATTGACCGAGTCAAAACCTCCTGCTCTGCAGAAGTAACAGAATCTTTAGGTCCACTTTGATCCTTCACCATATTAGCAGCATTATCAGTTTCCAAGCTGGATATTCCTTTGCATTCCTTACCATTTTCCCTTTCTGCATTTTTCTCACTTGTTGAAACAATCACTGCAGATTTCAAGAACGAATAATTTGTTAATTTGTTGGCATCCATCAACACTGCAGGTTTACTGGTCATCAATATAATTTTGGGTTTAGCAGCAGAATCCAGTGGGCTGGAGCTTAGGGCAGTAGTCGTTGAGCACTTTAGTACTGGCAGGCCTCCTGTTCGAAGGGGAATGTCGGTGGATGCAAGAACTCCACAACCACTACTAGTGTACGACAAAACTTTGGTGCCAGATGGAGACACCTCACTGCTAGCTCTAGGCGGTGTTCCTATTCGAATTGTAGCAATTTTAGATGGACTTGTTGGAATTACTGTAACCCCGGATTTAACTGGGCTGATCTTAGAAAGAGAGACAGTTTGTAGAGCAGGTGTAGGAGGAACAGATAATGACCCAGTGGTAGCAGAACCAGTCGTGGCATCATCAGTCGTGGTTTTAAGAGGTAGTTGAACACTCACTGCAGGACCTTGACCTGTAAAAAAAAAAAGGATTTTAGTTAACTTTGAAATATCCAAATATTCTGACGGTGGTACAACAAATACTACATTCATGAGAAAATCATCCGAATGGATATTTATCAACCATGAGGTTTCTTTTTTAGTGAATGATTTTCTCTCAATTAGGTCTAAAATAAGGATACTCACATATGAAGTCAGGATCCCCATCTGTAGGTTCAATAATCAAGTGTTAGTGTAACAAATCATTTTAGTATCCCAAAACTAGAGCAAGTATGGAGGGGTGAGAAGGAAGAAGAAAAAAAGTGCAACGCAACAACATATTTCGGTGTAGCAAGTTCCCAATTAATAAAGGGCCAGATTCAGGTACATTTGCGCCGCAAGTTTTCAGTTTTAGTGCCCGATCCACAAAGCACTTACCTGGAAACTTGCGGCGGTGTATCGTAAATACGTCCGGCGCAAGGCGGTCCAAATCGAATGGGCGGCTAACATTTAAATTAGGCGCGCTCCCGCGCCGGACCTACTGCGCATGCTCCGTTTCTTAACTCCCGCCGTGCTTTGCGCGAAGTGACGTAATTTTTTCGAACGGCGACGCGCGTAGCGTACTTCCGTATTCCCAGACGTGTTACGCAAACGACGTTAAATTTCGACGCGGGAACGACGGCCATACTTTAGACAGCAATACGATTGATGACTAAAGTTAAGGCACCCAAAACGACGACTAACTTTGCGATGGGAAACTAGACTAGCGGCGACGTAGCGAACGCGAAAAACCGTTGTGGATCGCTGTAACTCCTAATTTGCATACCCGACGCTGGTTTTACGATGCGAACTCCCCCCAACGGCAGCCGGGGTACTGCATCCTAAGATCCGACAGTGTAAAACAATTACACCTGTCGGATCTTAGGGATATCTATGCGTAACTGATTCTATGAATCAGTCGCATAGATAGAAACAGAGATACGACGGCGTATCAGGAGAAACGCCGTCGTATCCCTTTTGTGAATCTGGCCCAAAGTTCTCATCATGAATAAAAACGGTGCTATTTTCGCCAGAATCTAAAAACCGTGTAGCTTTCCGAAAAATAGAATTTTTGTATGGGAGTAAAATACTTTTCTTGGAGTACACCGAAGGATACAGAAAGTTAATAAGCTGTGTGTTATACTGCCACCCACAGGAGGATTGAACACTTGCAAAAGAAAAACTGTGGAATCAATCCCTCCCTCTACCAGCATGCCTCAGTTTTGAACAAAAGCAGTGCTGACAGCATGATCATAAACACAACAGGAAAAGGAGTTTGCGGGGAGTACAGAACTCCTTTTTCTTTCCTGCACATTAAGAAGGGACACAGGAGTGTTAAAACTTCTGCATGTTCAAAAAAAAGTCCAATTGAGGGGTGGGAAACAGACAACTGCTTACACTGGCCCAGTAGAACTATAACTGAGAACTGCCTACAGCTTAAAGAAGAGCTTCAGCTAGGTTTTCAAAAATAAAAAAAAAGTCAGCAAGTACAAAAACTCTAGTCATTCACCTGTCCAGGGATCCAGCACCATCTTCGCTTGAGCAGGTTCTTCGACAATCTTTGGGTCTCGGCATGTTACCTGTGGGAAGCTAGCTGTGATTCCTTGTGGCTTCACAGCCAGCTTCCCTGCGCCCTGTGAATAGTCTTACAGCTTCCTGGGACCTGTGACGTTTCTTAACCAGTTCCCGACCCCCGCATGTACATGTACGTCCACAATATGGCACGTACAGGCACATGGGCGTACACGTACGTCCTCGCCTATTAGCGGGTGGGGGGTCCGATCGGGACCCCCCCCGCTACATGCGGAGGTCGGGTCCGCTCGGGGAGCGATCCGGGACCACGGCGCGGCTATTTGTTTATAGCCGCTCCGTCGCGATCGCTCCCCGGAGCTGAAGAACGGGGAGAGCCGTGTGTAAACACGGCTTCCCCGTCCTTCACTATGGCGGCGCATCGATCGCGTCATTCCCTTTATAGGGAAGACACGATCGATGACGTCATTCCTACAGCCACACCCCCAAACAGTTGTAAACACATACTAGGTGCACCCTAACTCCTACAGCGCCACCTGTGGTTAACTCCCAAACTGCAACTGTCATTTTCACAATAAAGAATGCAATTTAAATGCATTTTTTGCTGTGAAAATGACAATGGTCCCAAAAATGTGTCAAAATTGTCCGAAGTGTCCGCCATAATGTCGCAGTCACGAAAAAAATTGCTGATCGCCGCCATTAGTAGTAAAAAAAAAAAAAATAATAAAAATGCAATAAAACTATCCCCTATTTTGTAAACACTATAAATTTTGCGCAAACCAATCAATAAACGCTTATTGCGATTTTTTTTACTAAAAATAGGTAGAAGAATACGTATCGGCCTAAACGGAGGAAAAAATATGTTTTTATATATGTTTTTGGGGGATATTTATTACAGCAAAAAGTAAAAAATATTGCTTTTTTTTCAAAATTGTCGCTCTTTTTTTGTTTATAGTGCAAAAAATAAAAACCGCAGATGTGATCAAATACCACCAAAAGAAAGCTCTATTTGTGGGGAAAAAAGGATGCAAATTTTGTTTGGGAGCCACGTCGCACGACCGCGCAATTGTCTGTTAAAGCGACGCAGTCCCGAACTGTAAAAACACCTTGGGTCTTTAGGCTGCATATTGGTCCGGGGCTTAAGTGGTTAAAGTTGCAGACAGGGAGGGAGGGGCCCGAACTTCTGAGGGTTCTGGAGAATAAGAGACTTTGCCAGGGATGGCACTGAAGCTCACTGAAGATTTTTTGTGATCAATGTACACAAGAAGTCAAGCATACGTGGTCAAAAAGACTTTAGTGGACATGGGAAGACAGGTCCGGGGGACCCCACCCAATGGACCCGAGGAAGATTCTGATGAAGAGGACTAGGATTGTAGGGACTGGGGGTCATCTGTAACAGCCAGACTGTCCCCTGGTTGGTTCTGTTAAGACATGTAGCACCCACATAATGGTAATGTAACTTGGCCTGAAGTGCAAGGCACTTAGATGAGATGAGATGCGCGTGCCTGGCGGCTGCGATGTCCTCCACGCACTCACGATCGGCGGTTAAACAGACAAGGACATGGATCTGTGTGTGTCAACACACAGATCCATGTCCTGTCAGGGAGAGAAGACTGATGCTGTGTCCCTTGTACATAGGGACACAGATCGGTCACCTCCCCCAGTCAGTCACCTCCCCCCACAGTTAGAAACACCATGCAGGGTACACAATTAACCCCTTCCTCGCCCCCTAGTATTAACCCCCTTCCCTGCCAGTCACATTTATACAGTAATCAGTGCATATTTATAGCACTAATCGCAGTATAAATGTGAATGGTCCCAAAAATGTGTCAAAAGTGTCCAATGTGTCCGCCAGAAGGTCGCAGTCCCAATAAAAAAATCGCTGCCATTACGAGTAAAAAAAAAAAAAATAATAAAAATAATTCTGTCCCCTATTTTGTAGGCGCTATAACTTTTGCGCAAACCAGTCGCTTATTGCGATTTTTTTTTTTTCCAAAAAATATGTAGAATATGTATCGGCCTAAACTGAGGGAAAAAAAAAAAAGTTTTTTATATATATATATATAAAGTAAAAAATAGTTTTTTTTTCAAAATTGTCGCTCTTTTTTTGTTTATAGTGCAAAAAATAAAAACCGCAGAGGTGATCAAATACCACCAAAAGAAAGCTCTATTTGTGGGGAAAAAAGGACGTCAATTTTGTTTGGGAGCCACGTCGCACGACCGCGCAATTGTCAGTTAAAGCGACGCAGTGCCGGAAGCTGAAATTTCGCCTGGGCAGGAGGGGGGTTTATGTGTCCAGTAAGCAATATTGTAAAAAGACGGCCTCAAGGTGGCTCTCAATTGCCGGGAGGCTCCTCAGGCCACTGGGGGGTGAGCACCGCCGCGCGCCCCTGATGCATCACTAAGATGACGATGCGCGCGCCTGGCGGCCACGATGTCTGCCAGGCACCCGCAATCGGCGGTTAAACAGACAAGGACGTGGATCTGTGTGTGTAAATACACAGATCCACGTCCTGTCAGGGAGAGGAGACTGATGCTGTGTTCCTTGTACATAGGGACACAGATCGGTCACCTATTCTCATGAAATCTGAAAATTCTCATGGAATCTTAAGAGACAGATTCACACTTGAGGCTGTGTCATGGCGGCTCATCCAGGAAAGCACCACAATGCAGAGCTCCGTGCCCGATGGTCACATTCCAGCCTAGCCATGCACATCTGTCCAGTGAAGTCTCAAAAGCTAGGCTGAGGAAATGCCCTTCCAGAGAGTTGCTATGTAGAATCTTCTCCAGGAGCAATGTAGCGAGGAATCTTTATTGAAGTTGACGAACGAGCAGTGCATACAATAGAGAATAAAAATAACAAAAAAGTGCTTTACTTGGTGTAAAACACAGGACAAGATATCTTTATATCCATTAAGGCAGGTTTATGCTTCTACCTTTAGATGATTGGACCATGGGGGGAGGGGGGGGGGGAAGACAGGAAATCCCCTCCTTGACAGAACCCCTCCCAGTTCAGTTAGGCAGGGCTTCAGTTTTTGTAGCAAGCCATGAACTTTAGTAAGAGCCGTGTCCTGTAATGTACTCCAAGAAAAGGATTTTACCGGTAAGCCAATAATCCCCCTTTCTTTATCCCGCATTCCAGGATTCAAGACATCTTCATATCTATTATAATAGGAATGTCCCAAATTCTGACGATGAATAGACAGGAAGCACCAACGCTCCTGGTAGAATTAACCATCACTGAAAACTGTGGAACTTTAGATCGTAAGCTTGAAAATAAGGTGATAGATCCACTGAGAAAAATTGTAGATTTGGAGGTCACGTGATCCTTCCTTGGACCTTCAGGAAACACAAAGAGGAAATCAGACTGACAAACAAACTGCAGAAGTCGACCTAGGTGAGACGGATCAAAGAAATCACCTTCGGTAACAAGGACGGCTGAGGCCAAAGAACCATCTTGTCACGACGGAGGAACAGAACGGCTCCTTACAGGTAAGAGCAGCCAATTATGAAACTTTCTGAGCTGAATAGCAACCAGAAAAATAATGGTGTCATAAGGACTTATGAAATATCCCCTATGGGTTTAAATGGAGATTTCGTTGATAAAGAAAATGTCAAGTTGATGTCCTACGAAGTCAGTGTCTTAACTAGTGGAACAAAATGCGTAAAGCATGTACAAAGGCACGCACTGAAAAATGAGAAGCAATGAGTCTCTGAAAATGGATTGCCAATGCTGAAATCTGACTCTTGATTGTTTTCAAAGCCAGTCCCAAATCAACTTCAGATTGCAGAAATGCCAGGATTTGGCCCACGACATACTTGAGGATGAAATCTCCAAGCCTCAAATCAGGCAAAATACGAATTCCAAGTATTATGGTAAAAATCTTTCTTTAAGGCACCGCCTTAGTCTTCAGCAGTAGGAATAGCCAAATCAGAGACCACCCTTTCTCTCAGGACCCTAGTTTCAACAGTCATGTTAAAGCCAGCTACTGTAAAGATGGACAAAAGATCAGACCTTGCGACAGGAGGTCAGGTCGATTCAGAAGGGTCCAAGGGTAATTCGCTATCATGTTCACAATGTTGGAGTACCACATTTTCCTGAGACAAGGTGTGGTGATAAAAAAAAAGAGATTTTTAATACAGCTTACCTGTAAAATCTTTTTCTTGGAGTACATCACGGGACACAGAGCGGCATATTCATTACTATATGGGTTATATGGAGTACCTTCAGGTGATGGACACTGGCAATCTCAAAAACAGGAAGTGCCCCTCCCTATATAACCCCCTCCCATAGGAGGAGTACCTCAGTTTTGTAGCAAGCATTTTCCATCCCAAAATGGTCCCCAAAAGAGGGGTGGGAGCTCTGTGTCCCGTGATGTACTCCAAGAAAAAGATTTTACAGGTAAGCTGCATTAAAAATCTCTTTCTTTATCGTACATCACGGGACACAGAGGGCATATTCATTACTATATGGGATGTCCCAAAGCAATGCTTACAATGAGGGGAGGGAGAACATCTTCCTAAGACAAAAGGATTTAATTTAGAGATATACTCAAATCATAATAAATCCAACTTATTTGAGAAAAAATAATTTTAAATTTAACTCAAAAGGGAGCCCCCCGGAATCCGAGGGTCTCAAACTGCAGTCTGCAGCACTGCCTGCCCAAAGGCTGTATCAGTATTCCTTCTTACGTCCAACTGGTAGAATTTTGTAAACGTGTGGACAGAAGACCAGGTTGCCGCTTTGCAAACTTGAGCCATAGAGATCTGGTGGTGTGTGTGACGAACGCGAGTGTCAGATCCCCGCCCTCCGCGCCAACTTGCGACGAAGGACAGGCCGACCTCACACCACGCTGTCACTTACGCAACAATGCCACTCTCAGCTGCACCCAGCACAAAGATTTCCCAGCTTGCGGGACAACAATCTAAGTGCTAGTAGCCTGAGAGCGATTGTCACTGGGCTAATGACACAATTAACCCTTTAACTGCCACCACCAACATTGATAAGGAAGCGTTGGTACTCCCGTCAATTAGCAATACCAATTAGGATTTTAGAATAAGCGTCTGCAGCACACACTGTCACCACAGGCAGGTCTGCGCAGAGGCCTTACTCTACAAGTAGCGCTCTTCAAAAGGCAGAGGTTCGTTCATAGCTTGCATTAAGAGTTTTAGAGACAAGGTTAACACTTTTCAACATAAAAGGTTTATTACGAAAAGGGCAAACTTGGTGCAATAAGGTGTTACAGAAAAATATGTTTTAAAGAGATAACGACAATATACAGCGACAAAGTAATGAGGTAGAATTGAAGAAGAAGAATACTTGCAATTAATGTCCAAGGTTGATCAGAGTTCGATCGATGAACTGGGTAATCGGTTCTCAAACTTGGCAGATGCTCTTGCTTGGATGGTAAAAGGAGAACTCCCTTGACTTGGCATCTCCTCTTTTCTGTCCCATCAAAAGGGGTGTTGACACGACCAGTAACCAATTGTCTGGTCATCTGATTTAGGGGCTGGTTACTGGGAGGGTCCACATTCACGCCCATAACCCAGGTACACTTTGTGGTACATATTCATATCTCTGCAGTTCTAATAGTTACAGACTACCAACATCCGTGTTATTGTAGAGCGTGATATTTGCTTTAAGAAAAGTCCAAACGTGACAAGTCTACCATGGTTAATCTACCTATGATGAATAAATGGGGCCAGGGGCCTTCCGTATGATTGATCATATTCATGTCTGGGCTCGAAACGTTACAAATTATCTGAGGAAACTAAATATGTCTGTTGTTGGGCTGTGCTATGAGTTAGCTGGAAGTTATGAAACATGTGTAACGTTCATACTTATTCCTTAGTCTTCAGCGTTTATGAGTCTAAGGCATTTACGACAGGGGTCTGTGGACTCTCTGAGGTGAGAGGACGACAGTTTTACGACAGGCCAGGAACCCTGCCAGGAGACATTAAGAAACCTAGGGTGCTCTGTTTCTCGGAGGAGATAACAGATCTTTTGAAGTAGAATGCCTATGAATTCCTGAGAATAAGGGTGGGAGGGAGTGAGTTTCTTTCCACTGCTTATACTGTTTTAAAACAACATGGCTGCTGTATGGTTCTTACACAACAGCTAGTCGCGTGTCCAGCGCGCAATATCGTTACAGTGTGCTGCCCAGGAGGCGCCCATGGCCCTAGTAGAATGAGCCTTTAATGATAACGGAGGAGGCAACCCCTTCAAGCCGTAGGCCTGAGTGATTAACTGTTTAATCCACCTCGAGATGGTGGATTTTGCAGCTGCCTGCCCCTTCTTGGGCCCATCCGGTAAAATGAACAACACATCTGTTTTTCGGATCTTCTCTGTAGCTTTAAGATAGGCCTTCATGGCCCTGACAATATCCAAGGTATGCAGCAACCCTTCCTTTCTGGAAGTAGGTTTAGGAAAGAAGGATGGTAATACCAAATCCTGGTTTAGATGAAAACTGGATACAACCTTCGGTAGGAAGGAAGGATGAGGGCGGAGAACGACCCTGTCCTTATGAAAAATAAGATATGGTTCCTTACAGGATAAGGCTGCCAGTTCCGATACTCTTCTGGTGGAAACTATGGCGACCAAAAATACTAACTTCCTTGTCAGTAAAACCAAAGGAATTTCAGCCAACGGCTCAAAAGGTTGTTTCTGTAAACTTGACAGAACAAGATTTAAATCCCACGGACAAAGCGGGGATTTAACTGGAGGATTAATACGCAAGACCCCTTGAAGGAAGGTCTTAACTAGCGAGTGGGTGGCCAGCGGCCGCTGAAACCACACTGACAAAGCTGAAATCTGTCCTTTGATTGTGCTTAATGCCAGTCCTTTATCCACTCCTAGCTGGAGAAAATGTAATACTCTATCGATGGTAAACTTGCGAGAAAGCCATCGCTTGGACTCACACCAGCCTACATAGGCCTTCCAGACCCTGTAATAAATCACCCTAGAGACCGGTTTCCTGGCTCTGATTAGGGTAGAGATTACTTTCTGAGACAGACCTCTACCCCTGAGAATCAGGGATTCAGCTTCCAGGCCGTCAAATTTAGATGCCGTAAGGCAGGGTGGAGGATCGGACCTTGCGATAGCAGGTCTGGCCGTAGAGGAAGAGTCCAAGGGTCTCCCACTACCATCTTTAGGATTAGTGAATACCATGCCCTTCTGGGCCATGATGGAGCTACCAGGATGACTGGTATGTGCTCCACCCTGATCCTGCGCAGCAGGCGGGGTAGTAACTGGAGCGGGGGAAAAGCATAAAGAAGTTTGAACTGATGCCAAGGGCAAACCAGCGCATCGGTTCCGCAGGCCATCGGATCCCTTGAGCGGGATATGAACCTGTCTAGCTTCTTGTTGAGTCTTGATGCCATGACGTCCACGTCCGGCACTCCCCATCTCTGGCAGAGTGTCTGAAAGACCTGTGGATGTAGACACCATTCCCCCGGCAACAGAGTCTGGCGACTTAAAAAGTCCGCCTGAAGGTTGTCCACTCCTGGAATGAATATTGCCGATATGCAGGGCACATGAGCTTCTGCCCATAGGAGAATCAAGCTCACCTCTCTCTGAGCGGCTTGACTCTTGGTTCCCCCTTGGTGATTTATGTATGCCACTGCCGTGGCATTGTCCGATTGAATTCTCACCGGGAACCCCTGCAACTTGGACGTCCAAGCCCTGAGGGCTAGTCGAGCAGCTCTGAGCTCCAAGATGTTGATGGACAACTGCTTCTCTGGCTTTGCCCAAGTGCCTTGGCGAGTGCAACCATCCAAAATTGCTCCCCAGCCTGTTAGGCTGGCGTCTGTGGTTACTATCTTCCAAGCCACTGGGCTGAAAGACTTCCCCTTCAGTAGATTCTGAGGGTCTAACCACCAACATAGACTTTGTCGGACTCTTGATGAGAGCGGCAAAGGGATATCTAAGGCCTGTGGCCTCCTGCTCCATGCTGACAGGATGGCTGCCTGCAGGATGCGAGTGTGGCTCTGGGCGTACGGTACCGCCTCGAATGTGGCCACCATCTTGCCTAGTAACCGCATACATAGGCGAACAGTTGGTTCCTTCTTGCTTAGAACCAGTAGGATTGATTCCTTGATGGCTTTGACTTTTATCAGAGGCAGAAACACCCTCTGTTGTTCTGTGTCTAATCTCATGCCGAGATATTCCAACTGCCTTGTGGGCTGGAATGCTGATTTTTCTCGATTTAGGACCCAGCCGAACCTCTCGAGGTACTGAACTGTGAGGGCCACTGCTCGTTCCAAGCCAGGAGACGAGTGATCTATGACTAGGAGGTCGTCCAGGTATGCTAGGATCGTGACCCCTTGAATCCTTAGATTGGCTAGGATTGGAGCTAGGACCTTCGTGAACACCCGGGGGGCCGTAGCCAACCCGAAGGGAAGCGCCATGAATTGGAAATGACGTGGAGCCACCGAGAAGCGTAGAAATCTTTGATGTGGCTGGTAAACTGGAACATGAAGGTAAGCATCCTTTATGTCTATGGATGCCATAAAATCGTCCTTCTGAAGTGCGGCAACTGCTGACCGCACGGATTCCATCCGAAATGAGCGGACCTTTAGGTATGCATTCACCATTTTTAAGTCCAAAATTGGCCTGACATCGCCGCTGGGCTTTGGGATGATGAATAGGTTGGAGTAGAAACCTAGCCCCTGTTCTTGGACTGGTACCTCTACTATTACCTCCTGAGAGAGTAGATGATTCAATGCCGCTATTAATGCGGCTCCCTTCATCGGATCGTTTGGTACTCTTGACTCCTGAAAATGAGGAGGAGGAAACTTTAGGAAGTCTAGTTTGTAGCCTGTAGCCACGGAGGACCGTACCCATCTGTCGGGAATGCTGGCCTCCCAAACCTCTGCAAAGAGACGCAGTCTTCCCCCACCTTCGAGGGTGGGGGCGCCCCTTCATAAGGCCGGCTTGGGGGCTGGCTTTGCTGGCTTGCGAAACCACTGCTTCTTGCCTGCGCCGGCCTGTCCCTGCGACTTGTTAAAATTTGATCTTGCAGGAGGCCGTCGATACTGTTTGGTATTGGAGGGCCCCCGCCCAGGGGAGTACTGTCGTTTAAACGCAGGCCCCCGAAACTTCTTCTTGGTGGGCAAAAGAGTACTTTTTCCGCTTGAAATGGTCTGGATGTATTTGTCCAGGTCTTCTCCGAAGAGTCGTCCTCCATGGAAGGGGAACCCTACCAGGAGTTTCTTGCATGGGGGCTCTGCCTCCCAGCTCTTTAACCATAAGAGTCTTCTCATATGGATAAGGGATAACGATAAACGTGACGCTTGCTGGATCGAATCCTTAATCGCATCTACCGTAAAGCGTATGGCCCTAGGGACGTCCGAAAATTCTTCTGCCTGCTGGGCAGGAATAAGTTTAAGCATCTGCTTAGCTTGATCCGATAATGCTTGTGCAACCCCAATTGCAGCCACAGCTGGCTGCACTACTGCCCTTGCAGTAGTGAAGGAGGTTTTAAGTAGCGTTTCCAAGCGTTTATCAACCGGATCCTTGAACACCTGTATGTTTTCTACAGGGCATGTTAAAGATTTGTTAACACATGAGATGGCTGCGTCTACAGCCGGGGCTGCCCATCTCTTGGAAAATTTCTCTTCCATAGGATATAAGGCAGAGAATCTTTTTGGTGGTACAAAGATTCTATCTGGCTTGGCCCAATCTTGGAACATAACCTCCTCTAATAGAGGATGGATCGGAAAAACCGCATTGGTTTGAGGCGCTCTTAGTGAGCCCAAAGCTGAGACTGTTGATACTTGGAGATCTGGTACTGGCAAGTTGAACGTCCTATGGACCAAGTCTGTTAAAACTTGAACCCACCAGCTCTCCCCTTGGGAGGCTGCGCCAGACTCCTCCGTACCCGGATCCTCGATCCCTGAACCTACTTGGTCCTTGTCCAAGAGGTCTTCCCATTCCTCTGCGGAAGGGACCTCCTCATCTGAGGGTTCACGCTCGGGCGACAGAGATCTATTCCGTTTTCGGCCCCGCATAGCCTTGGCTATCATTTTTTCCATTCTTTTTTCCATCTCCTTTAGAGAGGTGGACAGTACCTCGTCCGTGACCACCCTAGGGTTGGACTGACCCGTGCCAGCTCCAGCTCCAGATCTCGATGGTCCCACCAAGGTTCCCTCTGGGGAAAGTAGCGGCATGCCTTTGTCTGAGACCTCAGACCCTCTGGTGGAATCCCCACCTCTTGTACCCTCTAAGCCAGACGCCATGGTACAATACTGAGGTACGCCCGCTACTTAACGGTGTTTGGGAAAATAAATAGTTGTTGCCCAAAACATTTCTGGGGAAAAAATGCCTTCTTTCTTATTAACTTGGCTTTTTTTTTTTTTTTCTAAACCAAAGAAAGAAAAACCATTCTGTCTCCCTTTAGTAGTATTTGCCAAACAAAAAAACTGCTGAAAAAGAAACCCTATCTTTAGGGTAAAAAGACAGTCTTTGGAGACTGTAATACTTTTCTTTGGCCACTGTGTGTCCTCGGCGCCCCACGCTGCCGCTCTGGTCCTTCCTCTCTCAGTTCCACACTTCACTGAGCTGGGAACCTTTGGAAGGGCCGCCCCTTCCTTCTACCTACAGGCCCGCCCTTCCCCTTCAGAAAACGGCGCGAAATTGCGCCCATATCACAGGGACGCGCGCGCGCGCCCGCCGGCGGGGGGCAGGGGGCCCACGAGGAGGTCAGAGGCTGATCCTGCCGTCCAGGCCAGGATCCACAGAGCAGCATCTTTTCCTGCAGCAACCGCCTGGACCTCTCTGAGCAGGCTTGCAGGTAGGAGCATTCACTCCCTTTCATAAGAAACCTCAATAGATTCCCAGGGGCTTCTCTTAAAGAGAATTGTCACTAAACACACAGGCCCTCTTTCAATGCTTTCTAGCACAGTTGCAATACTACCAGGGAGGTCACGATTATGGGGAATATATACATACAGTCATCCTATCCTAAGATATGTGACTCACCTTGCCAGATGCAGCGCATAACCATAGGCATGTCCCACTGTGACCTTCCCCCCAGGAAAAAACCTGCTGCGAACCAAGTTCCGCAAGTTTCCCTTCACTTACCTGCTCCATGCCGCAGGACTTTGCACAGCAAGAGGTCCAATCTTCCCCCATCTCCGTGGGGCGTCTAGACCTTCAGGCCCTGGGTTCCTATGAAGGATCCACTGTCCTGGGCCCATATAGCACTCTGGCAACAGAAACATTAGGCCCCCAAAGGTTTCTAAGTTCTGGGCCCAGGGTCCAGCTCTCCGTGACAGAAAGCATTATGGGCTATACCCCAATGGTTTGGGGTCCGGTTGCTGACCACTTTAGCACTGAGGCCTTTGGACAGAACCGGTTAGCCCACCTTAATCCCAAGGATGTGGAGGCAAGCTAAACCATGACCAACACCTAAGACACTGGCGTAAAAACTGAGGTACTCCTCCTATGGGAGGGGGTTATATAGGGAGGGGCACTTCCTGTTTTTGAGATTGCCAGTGTCCATCACCTGAAGGTACTCCATATAACCCATATAGTAATGAATATGCCGCTCTGTGTTCCGTGATGTACGATAAAGAAATCACCAGAATTCCTTCCACTTGAATCATGTGAAGCAGACAAGGTAGAAGCTGCAGGAAGGCATGAATTAGGAAGAACTGGTCTTACTGTGTCATCAGAGCCTTAGCCCTAAACACTCAAGGAGCCCTAATGCTGGAGACTAACCTGTCCAGCTTTGCACTGAATCTTGATGCCAGAAGATCCACATCTGGGGTTCCTCACGATGAGCAGCGTTACCTCAAACACCTTTGGTTGGAAGAGCCTACTCTCCCCTGGGGACAGTTAATGATCGCTGAGAAAATCTGCCTTCCAGTTTTCCACACCTGGAATGTGAACAGTTAAGGGATATGAAGTTCCATCCAAAACAGAATGAGGTCCTCTTCCTCCTGAGCAGCCCGACTTCTGGCACCTCTTTGGCGATTCATGTACGCTACTGTTCATCTGACTGAAACCTTACAGGGAGACTCTTTAGCTGAACCAATCAATGTAACAGGGCAAGACGGATCACCCTCAATTCCAGGATGTTGATGGGCAACAACCTCTCCTGCGTTGACCAAGTCCCTTGGATCGAGAGATAGTCCAGAACCTCACCCCAGTCCAACAGGATGACGATCGTGGTCAGTACCCTCTAGGACAGAGGGAGACATTTTTTTCTCATCTCCCGCAAGGAGATCAATCAGTTCCGAGCGTCTGATGCTGGGATGTAACAAGACTGGGGAATACAATAACTGCGTCCTCTTGTGCCATACAGCCAAGACATGCCACTGGAAGGGGCCAGGAATGAAATTGGGCAAAGGGCATTGCCTTGAAAGAGGCTATCAACTTTCCCAGAACCCTTGTGCAAAAGCAAATTGAGGGATTTGGCAGAGACTTTAGTAAGAACTCCTGAGCTCTCAGAACAAGAAATGTGTCCAGAGGAAGGGAGCACTCCCACCTGGATAGTATCCAGGGTGAGACCTAAATATTCCAACCTCTGGGTTGGAATGAAGGCCAACTTCTGCAAATTCAGAACCTATCCAAACTTCTCTGGAGTGTGAGCTGTGAGAGACGCATTGGTCTCCAGTAGCAAAGCTATTTCAGAAGCAAGTCGAGGTACCCTATAGCAGGAATACTCAGGTTATGCAGGAGCCCCAGGACTTTGGTGAACACTCTGGGAACTGTACAGTCAAACTACATAGCCACAAACCACATGCAAACTGTAGAAACCTTTGGTGAGGGGAAAAAAGATTGGAACATGCAGATAAGCATCCTTGATATCCACTGAAGCCAGGAAATCTCCCTGCTCCCTCCCAGAGCGCACCTATTCCATAAGAAACTTCAGCACTTGGAAAAACTTGTGTCCTCTTGAAATCCAGGATGGGGCAAACAGTACTAAAGAGAGAAAATCCTACCTTCAGAAAGGGAGGATTTTTTTTTCTGAAATGCATTTCCGGAATCCCTCGGAACTTTATACAAGTAGGAAGGAGAAAGCAGCGACACTCTCCCTCGATTCGATCCCGTTCCCCCTCTGTGCCGCAGCAGTGTTCTGATACCGATATCTAGTGGAGGAAGAACAGGCTCTCGACTGCATGTTTCATTCATCCACCCAGGACATACGCAGCTCTTACGTGCCGTATTTTCCTCATGTGCTCCGGTGTGCATTTCCTACGGTTTGTTTTTACAAGGAAATTTACAGAGTTGTACAGTAGCCACTCCTTTGTTATCTTAGTGCATGCTTGGGGTCGTTGTCCTGTTGGAAGATAAACCTTCGCCCCAGTCTGAGGTCCAGAGCGCTCTGGAGCAAGTTTTTTTTATCAAAGGATGTCTCTGTACATTGATGCATTCATCTTTCCCTCGATCCTGACTAGTCTTCCAGTTCCTGTCTCTAAAAAAACATCCCCACAGCAATATGCTGCCACCACCATACTTCACTGTAGGGGTGTTATTGGCCGTTATTGGCCAGGTGATGAGTGGTGCCTGGTTTCCTCCAGGCTTGCCATTCAGGCCAAAGTTTTCAATCTTTGTTTCATCTGACCAGAGAATTTTGTTTCTCCGAGAGTCCTTCAGGCCTTTTACTGAGGAGTGGCTTCCGTGTGGCCACTCTACCATAAAAGCCTGATTGGTGGAGTGCTGCAGAGATGGTTGTTCTTTCTCCTCTCTTCACAAAGAAACGCTGGAGCTATGTCAGAGTGACCATCTGGTTCTTGGTCACCTCCCTGACTAAGGCTCTTCTCCTCCGATAGCTCAGTTTGGCCGGGTGGCCCGCTGTAGGAGGTCCTGGTGGTTCCAAAGGTCTTCCATTTATGGATGATGGAGGCCACTGTGCTCATTGTGACCTTCAATACTGCAGACATTTTTCAATACTCTTTCCCAGATATGTGCCTCAATACAATCCTGTCTTAGAGGTCTACAGACAATTGCTCTGACATGCACTGTTAACCGTGGAACCTTATATGCACAGGTGTGTGCCTTTCCAAATCATGTCCAATCAATTGAATTTACTAAAGGTGGACTCCAATCAAGTTGAACAAACATGGTAAGGATGATCAGTGGAAACAGGATGCACCTGAGCTCAATTTTGAGTGTCATGACAAAGGCGGTAACTACTTATGTACATGTATTTTTTCCTAATTTGCAAAGATTTAAAAACAAACTTCTTTCAGGTTGTCATTATGGGGTATTGTTTTTAGAATTTTGAGGTAAATAATGAATTTAATCGATTTTGGAATAAGGCTTTAGCGTAGCATAACAAAATGTATTAAAAGTGAAGCGCTGTCAATAATTTCTGGATGCACTGTATGTGTGCTTAATCTATTAAAGCTTACTATGCGATGAGGCTGTCTTGCACCCTTCCCTGTCTAAGTTTCCTAATCCCAGATGGGACTAATAGCCATTTTCATGCAGAGACTGCACACAGGACCATTACCCAAGACCCCAACATAAAATTAAACCTTGTATAGCTGGGAGGGGGTTATGCCTAGGAGAGGATTTCTTGTCTTCATATTTTTTTTTTTTTACTAGTGTCCAATCACCCTAAGATGACAGCATAACCATTTCATAATGGATATGAAGATGCCCTGTAATTTATTATTAAAAAAAATAAATTCAACTGGGAGAAGGAAAAAATAAATAAAAGGGAAGGAGGTTGATCCTCCTCGGACACTAGCAAAAAAACAGACATGCTGGTAGAGGAGGGGTTATATTGGGGGCTTGCTTTTTATTTTTTCTGTTTGCCAGTGTCCGATCCCCTTTAGGTGGCAGAATAACCTGACTGTACCCAATTTTCTCTGTTTTTCAAAGAATAAGAAATAAAAAGTACATTTTTAACTTAGAGTAGAAAGACTAAAGAATCAGCAGTAATTCGCCCAACAGAATGCACCATTTTATCACAAATAATGGTTTATTTTCTATTTACCTGGACTGTGGATAACAACTCGCTGGGTTTGTTGAACATTAGCAGCTTGAATCGATTGCAATGGCCAAAGCTGGATAATCTGCCCATTTGGGTGCCTGAACAAGTTGATTCCATTAGGACCCTTAATGGGTTGTAACACCATTTTCTGGCCAGGACTTGTCTGCACACTCGGTACTGGGCGAACAGGGGCAGAGCCATTGGATACTGGTATGAGGAGAAGTCGAGGACCCAATCGCTTATCAAGTCCTGATGTTAAGGTAGCCATTGGTGTTGATACAGAAGGCGAGATTACTGAAAATTTAAACAGAACATCATTAGCTGAAAAATGGGAGATATGTAAAAAAGTATTACATTTGACTATAAAAAAAAAATTGTATATAGACACCAAAAAAGGCTATAAAAATTTAAATACATTTGTTATTAAATGTGTAAATAATTTTCTGGAGCCAGGTGGCTTTAGTAAATGAAATGCCTGTGAATGATGATTTGATTACTGTTGTGGCTGGGTCAACAAATATCAACTATTTTAAGTCTGTGTTTTTTTTACCTCTCTAACACAAGTTAATAAGTACATCTAAAATTTTTTTTTTTGCTTGAGTAAAAAAACAAACAAAAAACAAACTTCTGCCAGGCTTTTTTTTACATTTGTGTCCCATTGGATAGAATTACCTTCCTTCCTACCCGGTACCACAGGTACAAAAAGTAAATTTCTCCAAAATAAAAGAAAACCCCCTTTAGACAGCTGTCACTGGAAGAAGTAATCCAGCTGGAAATTTTCCCCTCTGTTCCAGGGAGAACTATACATTTTGGATTTGCCCTCAAACTACTTTTTAGGGCTTATTCACACATGTGTTGATTATGAAGAATGAAGCAACGCTTGCTAACCTACAGCATGATGCGTTTTTTTTTTTATGCATTTTAAAGTGTTTAAATCATCAGAATCAAGAATGCTTGCTAAATGCCCATTAAAAAGTGTTTTTCTAGTGGAAAATGCTTACAGGGGAAGTGATGTATTAGGAAATGATCTGGTTTGAGGCATGGTTAGGTTGGAATGTGATAGCAGGCATTTTTTGTGAATTCTCTACAAGATGGATTCATATACTTTGATCTCAATGACACTTGCTTGGTCCAGGTCAGAATAATCATGAAAAGAATGGCCTAGTGGAAAAAGAGGAGGGTGTTGTGCTGGTAATGGTATTGCTGGCACTAACACTTTGCTGATACACAAAGCCTTGCCACTGGCAATAATGCTTAAAGGGACCCTAAAAGGTTCCCTTTTTTTCTAATAACAAACATGTTATACTTACCTCCACTGTGCAGCTCGTTTTGCACACAGTGGCCCCGATTCTGGTCTTCTGGGGTCCTTCGGCGGCTGTCTTGGCTCCTCCCCACAAGAACTAACCCTCTTCCTAGGAGCTATCTCCCATGGGGGTTAGTTCTTGCGGGCACGCTCCCGTGATACAGCTGGCGGTTATAGCCGCAGACTGTATCACTCAACCCCGCCCCCCCGGCGTGCCGCATCATTGGATGGGATTGACAGCAGCGTGAGCCAATGGCTGCGCTGCCATCAATCCATCCAATCAACGGCAAGACTGAGTATAGAAGAGGACGTCGGGGGCGAGCGCAGCAGGTGAATGGGCTCAGGTAAGTAAAACTGGGGGGCTGGGGGGGCCGTCATTGCCAGTTTTTTTAACCTTCATGCATAGGATGCATAAAGGTGAAAAAAACTAACCTTTACAACCCCTTTGAAGTGGAGTTCCACCCTTTCTGACACATTTGGCCCCACTGGTAGCCGATAGCCGTACCTGTAATCTTTGGCTATTTTTGTTTAGTTACCTTGTTTCTGTTTAAAATTCCCTCCACGGCGATGCACGTCATATCTTGACTTCCACTGACACCTGGGATTGAAGACACCGATATCCCAGGAGTCAATGGCAGTCAAGATATGTCAGGCATCCTCCGCTGCCATTGCTTTATTTCTGCAATCCAAAGTGTGCCGCGCTGTATCCTGACTGTGCAGGCACGAGATTGGGAGGTGCATGCTGGGTAGCATCCCGGAAACATTGTTAAGCCACATCAGTGATCACACTAATAACAGTTTACACTTTCGATTGCACTAGCAAAGAAGCTCATGGGGTGCTTTTTTTTTTTAATTTAGGAGACTTGAATTCCGCTTTAATGCCTCTGACCCTGCCTGGCTCTGTCAGAATAGCTGGCTAGCTTGAAGCTTTTGCCAGCACACAGAAGCAAATGGTTTTACCACATGGCTGCTCAGTACTAACATGACGTGGCAGCAGCTGCTCTGTCCTAGTTCTCCATTTCCCCAGTGCATTCTGGGATACATTAACTTTCACTGTCCCTTCCCTAATGCCCACTTAACACTTTATAAATGCTTCACCAACAGATAAAGTTATTGTAAATGCAATATTTAAAAAAAAAAAAAAAACACTGGTTTAAACTTACTGTATATACTCGCGTATAAGCCGAGTCTTTCAGCACATTTTTTTGTGCTGAAAATGTACCCTTGGCTTATACTCGAGCCTGTGTCATCTAGATACCTGATGAGCCGTGTCATGCAGTCAGACGGTGGCCATCCAGTGTACAAAAGCCACGCCTCCTCCTCCTTGATAGGGGAACACTCAGTTTCCCAGCAGTGAATCAGTGTTCCGCCCATCACGGACGTCCTCTCGTCCCTATCCATGGGATGTCCGTGATAGGTGGAACACTGACTCACTGCTGGGAAACTGAGTGCTCCGCCTATCACGGACGAGGAGGCGGCTTGGCTTTTGTACACTGGATGGCCTCCGTCTAACTGCAATTTATGACATGGGTTGATCAGGTATGGCACAGTGAGGCATGCAACAGGCACAGTGAGGCTGCAAATGGGCATTGTTGACCATATTTTCCAGTTACAGTAGCTGCTGCATTCTCACCCTAGGCTTATACTCTAGTCCAGTGGTCTCCAAACTGTGGCCCTGGGAATGTGGTACTTTGCTAGCCTTTATCCGGCCCTTGGGGCACAATCCCATGTACAGACACCAACAATAGGGCATAATTCCTTGCGCTGACAGCAAAGAGAGGGCTCAATTCCTCCCACTGACACCAACGATGGGACACAATTCCTTCCACTGATACAAATGAAAGGGCACAATTTCTCCTACAGACACCAATGATGAGGGAAAATGTCTTTCATTGGCACCAACGATGGGGCACAAGTCCTCCCACTGACACCAAATATAAGGCATTGTTTACTCCAGCTGAACATCAGGACATTTTCTACTCCCACTGTCCCTACTCTGGC
Organism: Rana temporaria; assembly: GCF_905171775.1. Classification (NCBI taxonomy): domain Eukaryota; kingdom Metazoa; phylum Chordata; class Amphibia; order Anura; family Ranidae; genus Rana; species Rana temporaria. The sequence continues at coordinate 52,836,397 of NC_053501.1, forward strand.
CCTCCTAAAGTCCGAAGGACAATAAACTGGCCCTTTGTTTAGAAAGTTTGGAGACCCCTGCTCTAGTCAATACGTTTTCCCATTTTTTTATGGTAAAATTAGGTGCCTCGGCTTATATTTCGGGTCGGCTTATTCTCGAGTATTTGCGGTACCTACTCTGTGCAAAATAATTACACAGAGTGGCATGAACCTCCTCTTTTTGGATTCCCTGGCATTTCTAGCCCCCATAGGAAACGGCTTTTCATGGCGGTACTCGTGCAGTCTTGATCCTGAGACCCTGAACAGACTGGGGAACTCGGCCCCACCTCAAGCTCCTTCGTCACTGGCTTTGATTGACAGCAGCGGAAGCCAATTTCTCTTTCTGACGCAGCAAAGCCAGTGAGACCAGGAAGTGAGGAGAGAGCTGCTGCAGATGGGCACAACGTTAGTTCTACTTTAAATGGTATTTATACACAGGGTATTGACAAACGCGTTAACAAGTCTCAAGTCTTCAGGTCTCTGAGGACCCCTTCAAAGGCCAATGATAAACACCCACATCATCAGGAAAAGGTGTGGACACTCGAAGAAGGATCCTTGCACACTGAAGTCTAGAAGAAAGAAGACTTCAGGCCCAGCCTGTAACAGGACCTTGGATTCTGATAAGAAATCCAGCATTTACAGTGAATGCTTTAAAAAATTTACCTAGCAATTTAGGAAGTGGTGGGGTGAGGGGGGCCGTTAATGTGCACATATGGTGAGGGGTTTGGGCAAATATTAGCTTTAAAAACGTACATCTTAAACAATCCATTAATTTTTCAAAGCCTTTAAATTTTGATCTTCAACAATATTAGCATTTTCTACATGTTTCCCAGATCTGACTGCTTTTCTTTACGTTTGGTAGTTCCAGCATTGAAGTTACTGTATTTACAACACAGAAATCTGTGTGTGGTTATATGCAGCTCACAAGACTATACAAATATCCTACCTGTTCTTAGTGTTACTGTAGGTCTTCCAGTTGGGGAACCAACTAACCCAATTGTTGGCAGATTGGCTGAAGCGACCAAAGTTGAAGCCACTGAAGCAGCAAGAGTTTTATTAGTACCTGGATAGGCTTGTGGATGGACAGTTGAAGTCACAGGTGGACAAGGAGCTCTGGTTAAAGCTGGAGGTGGTATTGACACACACTGAGAAGGAACAGATGTTAAACTAACTGTGCTGGTGGTGTCATTTGATAAAGTTGCAGTTACAGGGAGAGAGGAGTCTTCTGTTACTAGTTTAGTTGCTTGTATTAGGGGTGTAGATAAAGAGGCAGCTTGGTTTTTAATGGGTGAAGCAGCACCAGACAACAATGACGGTGTAGTTGATACCATGTTCACAGAAGAAGATGAGACAACTGTAACCGCACTGCTTGATGATACTGGAGTAGATACAAGTACTAGTGGAGAAGACTGCATATGTATCTTTGGCAACTCCACAGCACTGGGTTCAGGTGATCTGACTTCAGGATTTTCCTTTTCTAGACTTCCATCTTCACCCGTGACAACCTGAGTGAAGACACCACTGGGTGTAGATGGTAAAACTGCAAAGTAGAACATTTGTTAATTAGTACCCTCCCAAGGAAGAATTTGTTTAAGACAGCCTTATGACAGCGCCAGTCTACTGTTCTTTTAAAAGGACTGAGGAAGTTTTCATCTTAAGTGGAACCTTACGTTTGTGGAGGCCACAACAGTATTTACCATATTATGCAAGTCTGCAAAGCTTGCTTGCACACTACAGCACACTTACCTCTAGGTCTGCTCTCCTCCGGTAATGCAAGGTTAGAGTTTGCACCACTACCATCTTCTTCTGTGTCCAGCGTCTCTTTGCTTTGGTCACCGATGATGTACCTTCTTATGCATATGCACCATTCCTAGCATCCTGCAGATGCCAGAAATAGGCCCAGGATTGTACACTGCATAATGCATCAGTCAGTAACAAAAGTGTATTTGCAGACAGGTAAAGGTCTTTTGGCTTATACCTCTTTTCTCGACCTGCTTGCAAATTTTTGTTTCCAACTAATGTCCTACTTTAAAACACTTTTTGCTAGCTAATAAGGCAAGTTTATTAAAATGGTTGTAAACCCTTACATATACCCACTAAAGTGATGAAGCTTTATTTGCAGCCCTCTTTTTTATAGCCTCCTAAAACAAAAGCTTTTTCCCAGCTCCTCGGTCTGGTGTCAGACAGTATTTTTTTTTTTTTTTTTGGTTGAACTAGGTGGACTTTTTTCAACCTGACTTACTATGTAACATCATAGAGCAGGGAGGTAAGTGGTGAAATTCGAGGCCTGAGTGGAGGGAAAGGACATACCCCATTCCACACAGTCTCATAGGAAAACATGCACAACTGAGGCTAGCAATCGATGGCGAACCTTGGCACCCCAGATGTTTTGGAACTACACTTCCCACGATGCTCATGCACTCTGCAGTGTAGTTGCGCATCATGGGAATTGTAGTTCCAAATCATCTGGGGTGCCAAGGTTCACCAGCATTGTTCTAGGGTGTCCGGATAACCTGTGAGAAGCTACTAATGCAGATAGCAGAGGGACTAGAGGGGTGAATGAAATCACACTCAAAGCTTTGGATTAAGGGGGGGGGGGGGTCCTTTAATTTTATTTTTAATTTAAGCTAATGTGGGATTCTAAAAGAAAAACATTGGCCCGGATTCACAAAGCACTTACGTCGACGTATCTCGAGATACGCCGCGTAAGTGTAACTATGCGCCGTCGTATCTGTGCGCCGTGCCCACAATCTGAGATACGCCTGAAAATAGGCTGCATACGACCGACGTAACTTTCCTACGCCGGCGTATCGTGGGCGCATTTGCCGCTCCCATTGATTTTCTATGCACATATGCAGATGAGGGAGATTCACGAACGTAGTTGCGCCCGGCTCATAATATACGTGGTTTGCGGCGTAAGTCGTACGTCCGGCGTAAAGTTATTCACCATATAGGAGGCGCAACTCATGCAAAGGTATGGACCAGGGAACACAAGCCTATCTTTTGTTGTTTACGTTGTACGTGAATAGGGCTGGGCGTAGGTTACGTTCACGTCGTAGGCAGTGATCCGTCGTATCTTAGGGAGTAGTTCCGACGTGATTCTGCGCATGCGCACTGGGATGCGTCCACGGGACGGCGCATGCGCCGTACGTTATTCGTATCTTTATGACGCTCAATCCATCATTTGCATGGGGTCACGCCTCATTAGCATGGCTCACGCCCACTTCCACCTACGCCGAGGAAACCCAGCGTATCTTTAAGAGCGAGTGCTTTGTGAATCCAGTGCTTGCATCTGTGCGCTGCGTCAGAGTAGCGTATATTAGATACGCTACGCCCGCATAAATATGCGCCGATGTATGTGAATCCGGGCCATTATGTGCTAAAAACTCAGTGGGGTGGATTTACCAAAAGCAAATAGACTGTGCACTTTGCAAGTGCAGATGCATGAATTTTCCCCAAAGCTTAGTAAATGTGGTAAAGCTCATTGCCAATTTCTATCATCCAATCATGGGCAAGCAAAATGCCGCCCCCCCCCCCCCCCTTGCATCTGACTGGGGATTCTTCACAAAGCGAAGCTTCGCCGCATTTACTAATTAAAAAAAATCTGCACATGCAAAGTGCACAGTCTATTTGTCTTTAGTAAATCCACCCCCACATCCCAGAGAATTAAAAGGAAAACAAAAAATGTATAAAAGTGAAACTATAATGGCTTGCTGCCAGTTGTATTCATTACAATGCACAGGTTTTTAAACTAATTATTTTTATTTTTAAACTACATGTATACAAATCTTTATTTTACAAATTAACATTTAGTACATGACAAATTATTTTTAAAAGCATCATGGGTTAGCTAAAGAGGCAGCTCTGAAGAAGCTTCCTACCTGCATCTAAACTGAAGCCTTGGAGTCATTGCTTTGCACTACTGCGCTCTTTTGACAGTCTTTTACAACAAATTAACTAAGAAGACTAAAAGAAACTTTAAAGCTTCACCTGCTGAGTGGATACACTACATATACAAAGAAAGAAATTCTAAACTAGTAAACAGAACTGAACTATTTCATTACAAAAACTGACAGAAGCTTGAATTCCTTTTTATACATACCAGTATTACTCTGTGGTGAAGCAACAGTATTTTTCTGTCCATCTGTGGCAACTTTCACATTTTCATTTGCCGTAGAAGATTCTGACCCAGCATTATTAGCAGCTGCTTTGGCACTGGCTTCTTTAGACAAATAAAGCAGATTAGGTCGCAGTCTATGTGTAATATAAGCTGCAATTCTATTTGCTGGATGAAGTGCTCCCATCTGACCCAACAACAATTTAGCCTGTGGAAATGTTTTTCCATTGACCTATAAAACAATTAAACATGGTTTTATTATACAGCAACAATGGGCACCCTGAAATAAAAATGGTCAAGTAATGGCTAGACCATAGTCGGTTTGCTTAAAGGAACACTAAAGGTTCGTTTTTTATTAGATCAATTGATTGCTGTAAGCTAGAGCATTTAAATATCACTTACCTCGTTTTTCCTTTTGACCTCCAAAATACAGTAATCCAGGTTTGAAAATGCCATTTCGTGTCTCTCCTCTTCTTGCTTTCCACCAGCATCTGAACCATTTTGCATGGTGGAAAGCAGAATGTGCTCATCCCCCTCCCTATGACTACAGCCCTGCGTGAAGATGCTCTCTTATCCCTCACAGGCATGGAGGCTAAGCCTAATGGCAACTGTAGTTCCCATTAGGCCGTGATGTAGCAAGAATGAATGTGCACCGCAAACCAGGAAGTCAGTGAGAATAACGATTCAGGAGTGCTGGAGGTGAATAAAACAGCTCGATTTCAACAGGTATCAAACTAGTTATAATGCAAAACATTACTTTTTACTTTATCAGCTACTGTCAGACTTTAATTTAAGAGGAAAATATTTTCCTCTTTACAACCCCTTTAAGTATTAAATGTTTATCTGTCACTATATCAAATTGCTAAACAAGCTTGGGCTTCTTTCACACTGGGATAGGGGGGAGGCGTTAGTGGTAAAGCGCTGCTCTTTACAGCAGTTATTAAATAGTACAGTTATTAAAATTAGCGGCGCTTTACTGGTGTAATGGTGGCGCTTTAACCCCCGCTAGCAGCTGAACAAAGAGTTAAAAGCGCCCGAAAAAGGGTCACCACCGAAGTACTTTGTAGGTGCTTCAGCAGCGGTGCCCATTAATTCCAATGGCAGGGGCGGTGTATACATTGCTCCTCCACCGCCTGAAAGATGCTGCTTGTAGGACTTTTTCCAACGTCCTGCAAGAGCACCGCCCAGTGTGAAAGCACTCGGGCTGTAGGGGAGGTGTTTTTCAGGCGCTATTTTTAGCCCAAAAGCGCCTGAAAAACACCCCAGTATAAAGGGGTCTTACAAATGTATACTAGGCACCTCAAGAAAGCTGTCGATACCACATATATAAAAAAACTTAAAGACCAAATCTGGGCAAATACAAAAAAAAAAAAAAAACCCTTGCAGTGGGGCTGTACTCGCACTGCAAGGATTAATTGCTTATTTATGCCTAGGGGTACAACGAAAGGAGATATTAACCTGATTCCCCACTCCTCCCCACAGCTAGACCAGTCCCTGCAGCCCTGCTCTGGACATGGGGATAATGAGAAACAGACCACTGCCAGATGCCTCACCAGCATTTGACGTTTTTGATCCATTGGAAAAAACAAAACAAAAAAAAAAACCCGCTAAAAACGCAAATGCAGAAAAACATGAATAAACGCTAATGCAAAAACGTTGAAAGACTCACTGCAAAGCTACTGGCATTTTTATAACATTATTTTAACGTCCAGTGTGCATGGAACATAAAGAGCCCTTGGCCACGGCTCTTTAACCATGTGATCGGCTGTGTCCAATCACAGCCGGTCACATGTAAACATGCGGATGCCGGAAATCAGAGTGTGACAGAGTGTGTGGCGAGGAGAGCCAATCAGCGGCATCTCCTCACAGGGGACATCCAGACATGTAATCAGTGCCCTGATTTCAATACAGCACACCAATCAATGCCCATTAGTGATGCCAGTCAGTGCTGGCCATCAGTGCAGCCTCAACAGCGCACATCAGTGAAGGAGAAAAAATACTTATTTACAAACAGAAACTAAGAAAAACTGTATTTTTAATAAAAACCCAGCAGTGATTAAATACCACCAAAAGATAGCTCTATTTGTGTGAAAAAAAAAAAACACATGATTACAGTTAAGCATGACCGCGCAATTGTCAAAGCGTGACAGCGCTGAAAGCTGAAAATTTACCTAGGCAGGAAGGGGGTGAAAGTGCATCGTAGGCAAGTGGTTAACATGCGCTTTGCACATACAAGGTAAAGCAACAAGTTCACGTTAATGGCAGCCTGAATAGCTGCCTATATTTGCCTTCCTCTCAACCCAACCACCAGGAGAGTAAAGCAGATGCCCCGTGTAAGCTCCAAAGCACAACTTAGGTATATAATGCTAAGAATACTCTCCCTATAGCCAATCACCAATGCTGCAATATGGAAACTATTTCCATATTTTTATTTTTTTAAATCCCAGTGACAGAAGCAGGGGAACAAAGAAGCTGTGCATATTATTATCTGGCAGGAATACCATTAAAGTGATCTTGGTGCTTTTCTCTACATGGGAGCATTGGTCTTTTGGGATCTCAGAGTTGTCCAACAACAAACTGAGTGGGCACCTGAGAAACACATAGGGCCACATTACAAGACAGATAACTTCACAGGATTACTTTAAACCTCAGGTACACGCACAATAGGATTTAATAGCAATAGGGAACAATGTAAAGGGGTTGTAAAGGTTTGTTTTTAATTTCTAAATAGGTTCCTTTAAGCTAGTGCATTGTTGGTTCACTTACCTTTTCCTTCGATTTCCCATCTAAAAAATGTTTTCTTTGTCTGAATTTCTCACTTCCTGTTCCTCCTCAGTAAGGTGTTCAGTAAGCTGTTCTGAATGACTTTCCACCGCTCAGATGATGGTGGGAAGCTTACTGAGGAGAAACAGGAAGTGAGAAATTCAAACAAATTTAGAAGGGAAATTGAAGGAAAAGGTAAGTGAACCAACAATGCACTAGCTTAAAGGAACCAATTTAGAAAATAAAAGACGAATCTTTACAAGCCCTTTAAGCCTCCTCAGCTCACAGCACTAGCGAGCAACCAGAGCCACGAGATATATTATTGGTATGATTCTACATTAAAAAAATCTAACTTTCTCTACATATAATCATGCTAGTAATAGATCTAAAAATATTAGTAGTCACTCTGTAGACTCATGCTCGTAATACGTTTAATAAAGTTGGTAGACCCAAACTTCCAAAAATAGCTTGATGAATTTCCACCAGTATTTATTCAATACAACTACAATGATTTCCACCGTACGGGATGCTTGGCCAAAAGTGGAAGGATTTGTTTTTTAAACCTATTTATAATTATTATATGCAGAATCCCAGAAACAGGCTTAGGTAGATGTTAGGCATCGTATGCAGTCACATTTTTTCTTACCTGAATGAGCTCTGACTGGTTGAGGGTAGAATTTTTTAATTGAGCGACCAACTTTCCAGCTGGAATGACCTTGGAGTAGAATGGAAGACCTTTCCCTCCATGAGACTTTATTTCATTCTCAGATTGGGTTTCTAAGGGTATTTGCTCAGGAAGTTTTATCCCTTCCGTCTTCCCCTTTACAGAAGGTGGTTTTTCTGTGACCTGATCGGTTTTCTGGTCTGGAGCCATTGAGATCTTTACATGAGAAGTGGCAGATGATTTCGATACATCTCCATCCTTATTGTCTGAAGTCAGCTCGATATTGAGGCTGCCTACTCTAAAGGACTTTGGTTCATTTTTATCAACCTGCTGTGAGACGATATTGAGGATTTTTTGGGGATCCTGTTCCCGGCTGCAGTCTGAGATGATATTGAGTAACTTGGCGGGGTTGCTGCGGTCTGTTTTCTTGTGCCTTTTTTCAGCAACTTCTGCAAATAAATGCATACAATATACATCACTATATACAGTATTAAAAAAAAAATCCCACATGATCGATCCTTTTAATGGAATCACTTTACACGCTTACTTGAAAATACAGGAAGACCTTAAATACTCTATAGGATTTCTGCCCTCGTCCCTACCCTTGAGTCCTTTATTAAAAACCCTGTAATCCCACCAGGTTTGGAAGACCCATATGTTTTAAAAAAAAAATGGCGTAAACTGGGACTTGCCAACATTTATAGTCTGCTTTCATCACAGGGTCTGAAGTGTTCCACAAATTACAGGCAGATCAGAAATTGCCTAAAAACAGAAGTCTTCCGCTAGTGAAACACTTTATTGCAGCCATGATTCCAACACCCTACCAAAGGAGTGACCCTGACCTCTTTTGAAAACTGCTGTCAAATTGATCCACACTACCCAGGCTTGATCTTTTTCTTGTTCTCCCTACTGCTCACAGGCTCCTTGCAGTCCTAACATGCATATAGTCATTATTGGGAATCCGACTCCAAAATGTTTTGGCTTTTGTAACTACTCGATCGCTGGGACTTAGTTCATTATCATTATACCCTGGGACAAGCAGGGATGTGCTTCTTCGGCTGTTCAGAGCTAGGAACCTATATGCACATATGATTGACTTAACCAATTGTCAAAATGCTGTGGACTCATGTCCACGATTTTTTGGACACACCATTTACACCTGATATCCCAGTGGTCCCTGGTGAAGCGCTGCCTAACTTTAAACTAGACAGGTTCTCTAGATAACAACTTAGATTAACACCACAGATTTTTACGGCGACCAAGCAAATTATGGCACATCCTGCTTGTCCAACTCCCTCTACCTAGTGGCAGTAAAGAACAAGGTGAACTGGATCTTAACCAATGAGAAACAAACCGTTAAAAACGTACACATTGTATCAGTAAGATTCACAAAACTTGGGAACTGTGGATTTCACATGTCTTACTATGCGATTCTGACCGACACCAACTTGACCTAGTTTAATTTTTCATCTGCTACTATGATAGCCTACCTATGGAGGTGCTCCTTCTTACCCCTTCCCTCCCTTTAAATTGTTTTATGTTAAAAATACATGCAATTTTTTGGACAATATCATGCTTGATAAGTAGTCTCTTAAGGATTCACTGGAATAGATCAGCCAACAAATGCCTTTGAATAAGGGGTCATAATAAGTACACGTAAAATGCATCTTCTTACATATTTGTATTTACAGCCTTTGCCACAAAAAAATTATATATATATATATATATAAAAATCAAAACACACAATAAAATATGTTTCTTTACCACTATTGTCTCTCGCATTTTCCTTTTCACGTTCTCTGTACTTGTTTGGTTTATGGCTATTTTCCTGAAACAAAATAACATATTTAAAGATGTATAGCAAATTCAAACGAGTTAAAGAAAGCTAAAATAAAAAGTAACCCTGTCACTGGGTTTAGGAAATGGCACAAAGCAAAACCTTTTAAAGAGGATTTATACTCTGCCGCACCACCTTCTTCTGATCTGGGCTCTGTTGCAGAGCTGCAGTCTCTTCACATCTGACACACTTCTGAAAGTACCAGATGCCTTGCTCTCTGCTGCACAATGTGGTTTCCTTTTCTGGACCTTACGTAGGTATTGTAGGGATGAACCATGACATGCGACAGCAAACAAGGACATCTGACATTTCTGTACATGACCTGTAACTGAGCAGTGCAAAAACTGCTCCTGAATGATTTAACGCGACAGATAGTAACCCACGTTTAAAAGCATCATTTTTGCTGCGTTTAGAAGTGTTTAGTCGCGTTTGGCATCTGAAACGTGGAAATCTTCTGCGTCTGAACCCATTTTTTAGCTTTTAAAGAAACGCTGTTAAACGCAACTGCCTAAAAACGGCAATAAAACGAGACTGTGTACATGGTCACATAGGATAACATTGAATGAGTTCAGAGGCAACTGCCTCTGAACGTACGTTTAGCAGCGTCCCGTGTACATGGGGCCTTAAAGGGGTTGTAAAGGTTGGTTTTTAATTTCTAAATAGATTCCTTTAAGCTCCTGCATTGTTGGTTCACTTACCTTTTCCTTCCATTTCCCTTCTAAATGTTTTTCTTAAGAAGTGAACCAACAATGCACTAGCTTAAAGAAACCTATTTAGAAAATAAAAACCTTTACAACCCCTTTAATCCCCTTCTTCTGCAGGTCATGCTTTGTGACATTATTTTTAAATACACGTAGTACAAAATTAACATAATAAGATTTGAAATTAATTGAACTTGGAAACAACTTGAATGTAAACCCCAACCTTGTAAAACACTTTCTTCAGTTTAAAAATAAAAATACAAGGCAAGACGTTTATGTGAGAGATTATATATATTAGCTTCTTTATAAATGTTTACATGACCCCTGAATGGGACGCATTTCAGCAGGAAGCAGAGAAATAGCAGTACATTGTCCTTGCTAGTGAAGAGCTGTGCAGGAACGCATTTAGCACAAGTCTGACCATTGGATTGCAGGAAGGCTGTGTTTCCAATTTAAATACAAAGATGAAAAAACTGACCACACTGATGGATGTGCTTCCATGCTTAGCATGATCAGTTTGAAATAGGAAAGCAGGGGGACGGGCAAGATAACTAGGCATTTCAGAAAAAGGAAGCAATACAAAAAGAACAGGATACCTTTTCATACAAGTACAACAGACACATATCAGGAATATGAAATGTTGGGGTAACACACACTTTAGCAAGGAGGCACTCTACATTACGCAGATCTACACTGCTTTAAAAACATTAAAAGTTTGAGTAAAGTTTAGGAGGGTATAATTTCAATATGAAGCCAAGATCAAGAACATGGAAAAATGACAAACTAGCAAAGTAAATGTTCAAACTAATCAGACTACAAAAAAGGGATAGAATATAAAAAAGGGGCAGACTTGATGGACCACTGGGTCTTTTTTTTCTGCCAATTACTTTTCTATGTTTGTAAACAGTTTTGTTACTTGCACAAACACACAGCTCACTTAGGCGAGTTGAAATGATCCCTTCTAGATATTTTGTCTGCATGAACATGTATAGTACAGAGCTAGTGCTGCGCTTTCTTTTTAGTATACACTGCACACACTAGAGCCTAGTACACAAGAAAAAAAAACCTGAAGAGCTTTGGGAGGAGCTACTGTACTAACTATGCAATGTTAGTACATGGGTCTCCCCCGCTGAGCTATTGTTTTCGGATAGGGGGTGCCCAGTGTCCAGTTGTTATTGTAGACCTTGTGCATTTAGTTAGCTACACGTGTACTATGTCTTACCTCTTTTGTATTACTTGAAAGAATTGTAAAAAGGTTTGAAATACACTTTAACAGGCACAGCTGGGAAGGGGACAAAGAAACAAGATACCTTTCCAGCGGTCTCAGAGTTGGTACAAGGGTCTTGGTCTTTTCTGGCTTTCTCCTCGGTTACCTTAGGCTTGTAGCCCCTCACACGTGCGCATGTCATACTATTTAATTGCTGCACATCTTCAGAATCCAAATCCTCCAGGCAAACCTGTAGAGTGACAGTGATATTTAACAGCCCTAAATGGACAACTTATCAATAGTTTGCATCTTTTTTTTTTAATCCCAATATAAATAGGAATACCACAGCCTATTTCACACAAAAACAAACATAACTTCTCCATGAAAAAAAGGGAACAAGTCCCATTCAGTCCATTATTAGTATGGCAGAGATTGGACACTCTTCATGCTACAGTATAGCTTATTCTATTGGGAGAAGCATTAGTGTAGTCTAGTGGTTCTAAAGTCAAAAGGTTTTTTTTTTTTACCCTAATGCATTCCCAGTGATTGTCAATGTCCATTTTTTTAAATAACAAATATGTTATACTTACCTGCTTTGTGCAAGGGTTTTGCAAAGAGCAGCCCCAATCCTCTTCTTCTGGGGTGCCCCAGGCGGCACTCCTGGCTCCTCCTTATTGGGTGCCACACAGAGAGCTGCTTCTGCGTCCATTGACAAACAGGACTCGGCCCCGCCCCCGCTCGTGTCACTGGATTTTATTGACAGCAGTGGGAGCCAATGGCTCCTGCTGCTATCAATCTAGCCAATGAGGACAGAGACCGAGGCTGGAACGATCTGGTTCAGATAAGAAAAATGGGGGCTCTGGGGGCAGCTGCAGCACATAAGGTTCTTCACCTTAATGTATAGAATGCATTAAGGTGAAAAACCTTGAGGGTTTACAATCCCTTTAAGCTATAAAACCTTCTGCTATTTCTTTATACTTTATTATGTTATAGGGGTGTTAACCCTTCCCTATGCTATCTAAAAAATGTTTTTTATTTTTTGGCTGGAGTTACACTTAACAAAAACTTACCTGTTCCAACTTGCATACAAATTCAACTTAACAAACCTACAGAACCCATCTGGTTTGTAACCTGGGGACTGCCTGTACTAGGCTTTATCATTACAAACATGCATGCACTACAAACCTTGTACCGTATATATTAAATGTTTATTTGTAAATGGGCGGTGGTGTAATCACGCTGGGACTAGGTGGAGAGGTGTATGCAGAGGATTGTATTGTGAAATTCTTTCAACATGAGTGGATTTTTATATGGAAATAAATACTTTTATTAGCGATTTGCACAATGGTTCTTTCCTCTTGCCTCCTATATGATTGACACCATGCTGAGAGGCACGGATTTGGAGTGTACCGCCAGTGGGAGCTGTGCCACTTATAACATTGTAAATAGACCTCCTGTAATAAGCGAGGTCCATTCAAGCACCTCTCACCCATAAGTGGGGTGATGGGCGCTGTGGTGATCAGAGGCAATACTGATGTTTCTGGTGTATGGGACTGTGCTTTTATTTTACCGGACATTGAATAATTTATTGATGCACTGTGTATGTATGTATGTATGAATGTATGTATGCTTATAAACTTTAAAAAATACTAAATAAAATTGACCAGAGTAAAATGTATTTCACTTTCTTTTAAAGTATTCTTAGAGAAATAGTTCTGCATTCAGACTACTTACTGCAGGTCTAGGAGTGTGGAGATGAGAGGATTTACTTGCAGAGGACTTGCCCCTCTCGGATTTTCCTCTATGGTATGGAGGTTTACCTTCAAATACTTCACCTTTTTCAGGAATACAAAGAGGCTCTGGATCATTATCCACATCAGATCTATCCCAAATGGGAAAAACTTTTGGGGACCAGTTCTTCAAACTGCTGTCAGCTAAGAACCATAAAAAATGAACAAGTTAAAAAGGAAGAAAACATAGTATTTCCAACTAAAATGTCAAACTGATGCAACTGTTTTGAACCATTTGAAAAGGGGTTAGAAACGCTGTCAGATTCCTATTGCTAACTGTATTCCCAATGGTAAAGACTATCATTTCCTGTGGCAAATATCATTTGGAAAGGGTGTGAGGGCTTAAAAAAATTAAATAAACTTGTGGACCTCTGACCAAACAAGTTCTGCTTTAAAGGGGTTGTAAAGCCTCGTGTTTTTTCACCTTAATGCATCCTATGCATTAAGGTGAAAAATCCCCTTGCACTGTCCAGCTCCCCCAAGCCCCCGTTTTACTTACCTGAGCCCCAAACTTCCGTGGGCGCGATCCCGCATCGGTCCCCCCACGGCTCCTCATTGGATAGATTGATAGCAGCGCAGCCATTGGCTCCCACTGCTGTCAATCAAATCTAATGACGCGGCCGAGTCATACATTCGGCGGCTATGTAGGCGAAGTTTATGACACAGGAGCGTGCCCACAAGGTAACCCCCTCGAGAGAGAGCTTCACAGATGGGGGTTATCTATTGAGGGGAGGAGCCGTGAGAACTGCCGTGGAACCCTAGAATAGGACGAGGACGTTCGGGGCCACTCTGTGCAAAACGAACTGCACAGTGGAGGCAAGTATGACATGTTTGTTATTATTATTTTGTATTTTTTTTATGTGAACCTGAAGGGCACTGAAGCCGATTACAGAAGACTCAAAAAAAAAAAACTCACTTTTTGCCTTTACAACCACTATTACATTTGGCTGGAGGTGCACTTTAATATAGAATAATATAAACTGCATATAGCAGGGTTAGACAAATTTGCTTGGAATCTAGGAGCCAGCTAAAAAAAGTTAGGAGCCAAAAAACGCACCCGTCCCGCCGAGCTTGCACGCAGAAGCGAACGCATACGCGAATAGCGCCCACATATGTAAACGGTGTTCAAACCACACATGTGAGGTATCGCCGCGATTGGTAGAGCGAGAGCAATAATTCTAGCCCTAGACCTCCTCTAACTCAAAACATGCAACCTGTAGAATTTTTTAAATGTCGCCTATAGAGATTTTAAAAGGGTAAAGTTTGTCGCCATTCCACGAGCGGACACAATTTTGAAGCGTGACATGTTGGGTATCAATTTACTCGGCGTAACATTATCTTTCACAATATAACAAAAAAATTGGGCTAACTTTACTGTTGTCTTATTTTTTTATTTAAAAAGTATTTTTTCCCCCCAAAAAGTGTGCTTGCAAGACCGCTGCGCAAATACAGTGTGACAGAAAGTATTGCAACGACCGCTATTTTATTCTCTAGGGTGTTAGAATAAAAAATATATATAATGTTTGGGGGTTCTAATTAGAGGGAAGGAGATGGCAGTGAAAACCACATTAGAACTGCTGTTTTGCTACTTGTAATGTAAATGTAATGTAACCTGTAATGCCAACGGCCACCACAAGATGGCTCCAGATCACAGAAGGAAGCCGAGTCCCGCAGAAGGCCTTCTGCAGGCCTCAGCTTCCTTCTGTGAAGGCCGCAAAGTCGCGGCCTTAATTAACGGTGGGCGCGGGCCCACCGCGATCGCGCCGGACGGTAATTGAGGCCACGGCTTTGCGGCCTTCTGCAGGCTTAAGCTTCCCCGGGCGCCAGGTCACAATTGCGACCTGGCACCCATATTTTGTCGAGGCCTGGCATATAGCATATAGATTTCATTTGCATTCCTTAAATGAATGCAAAATATGCCAGTAACTATTGATAAAACACTTACCAGAATCCCCTAAATGAATCCCAATTGCTTCTACTCCTGGTATACCTCGCACTGATTTACAAGGTTTCTCCATCTCTTCTTGAGATTCGCTGGACTCAGCCATCACATGAGTGTGCTTTTCTGACTGTCCATCATGTTTATCTTCAGTGGAGGTATCCACATCCTCACCAACATTTTGTTTGCATCTGGTTGGTGCAACATTCAGTCCATCTTTTTCAGAACACGGTTCACCATTTACACAGTCACAACCAAACATACAGGCTTCTTGCCGGCAATGAACAGGTTTGCGCTCGTCACGATTCAAGCTTGCACATATACAACCAAGACGGCAAAATTTATTTTTGCATGGGGGTGTCCGCTTGCTGATCATTTTGTGGGATGGTTTTCTTTTTTTTAAGAAACCCTTAAGTTGAAAGAAAAAAAAAAATCATTACTATTTTGAAGAAGTTTGCCGACAAGAGTTTACATGCTATGAAATGTAATGTCGATGACTCAGTGAAAGCACCTGTAGGCTGCTGGAACCAAGGTTTTGCAAGAAAACCACTATCACTGAACCTTCAGAGAAAGGACCAGGGATGTTTACTGTCAGGAGTCCAAAGAGGCAGGGTGTGCAAGATCACTAAGCTCCATTGGAACTAGAAAACACAGGCACAGAAGGCACTTCAGACCACACAGGCTCAGCAGCAACCATTCATGCAGGCGTCCTAATTTACCACTGTGTGGGTGCGTTCAAGCACAATTACACTACACTAGACCAGCAATCAAAATTGCTCCAAAAATTTTAAACCTGGGCATCATGGATCCTTTACTGCACCTTTGAATGGGTGGATGGCTGGTACCATAGCCCAAAGGGGAAGCTGGAAGGGAGGTGAGAGAGAGAGACCTCTTTAGAAGGAGGAGGTAGCCTTCTCTAAATAGCGGTCAATCACTTAAAGAATACAGAGACTACCTGGGAGTAAGACATTATATGGGGGATGTCCCTACAACCTTCTCATTTTGCCAGTGTTACACTAGTGTTACACTAACCCAGCTGCATATAACCCATTTGTAATGAATTAAAGAAACCTGTGTTTTGTACTGTAGGATCAGAGAAGGTGGTTTATAAATATCCAGTTAGAAGAAGTACTCCTCCAATGGCGGTTTTACTACAATAGCTGGTAAAAGGGTGGTTACATTTCCTAATAAAAGGAAATAAAAAACAATTCCCCAAAAGCTTCTACTAGTTCCCAATTTTCATTACAGTGTATGTAACTTTACTCCATCACTGAAAACTTTATTTTTTTCCCCAAGTTTCAGGTTTCTTTTGTTTTACTTATAAATAAAAGATCACAGAGCACTGTGCCTTACCAATTTGTATTGCAGATCCTGTACTGTGCATGCACCCTACTGTCCTCATTCCTGAGATCAGTAATAAGGAGTTCCAGATGCTGGGGTCAGGTAGGCAGTCAATTTTGAAACAGATGTGTCCCTAGCAAATCATTTAACGAGCACAATGTATACACACGGAAGACTGCAAACAGTGGGCAGGTCTCCAATCCAAAAAGTGCACAGCAGCATACAATGTCGGGAACTGCAAAGAGGAAATAAACTCTGCAACATGTCAACAACGTGCCAGTAGGGTAGGACTGAAACCGTTTACTGGTGTTTTAACCAATTCTTACAGATTTAAAAAATACACATAATTGCCTTCAGTTCCACTTTTAAAACAAAATATCTGCATATAGACAAGTTCTTTTCCTCCAGATGGGTTACTTATAAAAAAATAACCATATAATAGCAAATGTCCTGTAATATTGTCAGTGATATCGGGGAAGTTATTGGAGATCAATGTGAAGTGAAACAATCTTGGGACTCTGAAATTCTCAGTACATTCACCATAAAAAATCCCAATTTCCAGAAACAAACATGGTTCGCTGAATGTCGGAATAGGACTTCCCAATTATTCAGTAAAGTAAAAGGTCATCTTACCTGGACAGTAAGTAGAGCAGAAAGGGCAATCTCGGCACGCTCCTCAGTGACATAAGTGCGTGGCTTCCCTTGGTATATAGCACTCTCTTCAAGTTTCATAAGTTTAATTTGAACTTTAGAAATTCCAGTGGACCTTGGTGTAAACGGTAGACTCTGAAAGGGAGTATAGGGCAATTTTGACCGCAAACTTTCCTCCCCAGATGTTAGACCACTAGGCTGGACTGTCACATCATCTTCAGACAAAGGTGGTCTCTCTTCAGTTTTAGATGTAACAGGACTCATTACACACAGTGATGAAGAAAGTTTTGCTCCCTTTGGACTTTTTGGCTTCCGTGGGGAACGGGACTTGACCGGTTTCTCCCATGCTACTGGAGACGGCAATACGGGCTCAGCTTTTAATTTTAACTTTGGAGTTGAGCTTCGGCGCGTATATTTGCGCTTTTTCACTGGCTGGGGAGGAGGAGACGGCTTTGAAATCTTTACAGAATTCGATGATGCTTGAAGAGCTTGCTTCTTCAGCACACTGTCAAGTGTTCTCACATAACTGGCACTTTTGGTGGGAAATTGGAAACTAACAGTTGATACAACTGTCTCATTTTGAGAAGTTCCTCTAATGTCTTCTATCAGCTTCGCTTCATTCTCTAGATACTCATCAAGTTCATCACTGCAGAAGGCTGAGCGATTCTTCAACGTTGTCTCTGAACTACCAGCTGCATAGAGCATATAAAGAAAGAATTAGTTGTACAATACCATAAGTGAAAAAAAAATATTTAAACGCACTACATAACCAAAAAGTTTTGTGGACACCTGGTCATTACACCTGCACTAAATGGGCAAATGTTTGTGGACAGTGAAAGTAGAACCAAGACCCCTTTCACACTGAGGGCGTTTTGCAGGCACTATAGCATTAAAAATAGCGCCTGCAATCCGCTCTTGAACAGCTGCTCTATTCACTCCAGTGTGAAAGCCTGAGGGCTTTTATACTGGAGCAGTGCACTGGCAGGGCGTCAGGAAAAGTCCTGCCAGCAGCTTCTTTGGAGCGCATTAGGAGCGGCGAACTCACTGATCCTAATGCGCTCCTCCCCATTGAAATCAATGGGCAGCACCGCTGTACCGCAGGCAATACGCTGCTGTAGCAGTGCATTTTGGGCGGTATTAACCCTTTCTCGGTCTCTAGCGGGGGTTAAAAGTTCCCCGCTAGCGGCAAAAATGCGCCACAAATCCGAAGGTAAAATAGCAGCGTTTTACCGCCGACATTGTGGGCAGCACCAGTGTGAAAGAGGTTTTTTTTTTTGTGACATCTGAAGAGGCAAACTCCATATGGATATACATGCGAGCCAGAGGTTGTCTTTAATAATAACAACTGATGCGGCTAGAAGCCGCTGGACTGTTATCCTAAAAAGACAGTGGAGAGATTCATTTTGAGGGATCTAACCTGTTCTGCTACGGCTTGAAAGCTTAGGGTTACAGCTAATGCAAAACAGAGGAATAACCTACCAGAGAAAACTGGGATTTAAGAAGGGATCACAACTGCTTGTCAATAGCATCCTTACCCAAGGATCCATAGGTATGCATGCACTTTACCGTTTTATTAGTAGTAGTTTAAAAGGTAGGTCACTGGTGGCTCCATAGTTTTAGTAATTCCCCTCATAAAGGAACAATTCCAACCCACTCTCTGGTAAAAGACGTTCTACATCAAGTTCAAGGGAAAGTAAAAAAGTGCAGAATAAAGGAAGTGCACTACTGATAAAAGAAATCTCAATTTCCCAATGTTGGTTCTAAAAGAAGCAGTTAATGGATAGGGCCAACAATGGGCTAGAATCCCAGTGGCATTTAGTGATATGACTATGACACTACATTTCCTAGTTATCTGTCAAGTTCTAATCTAAATTTACCTCATAAGGCATGCAGAGGATTTCTGTCACTAGTATTTATCTCTCTACCTCATGAAACACAGGTGAAAGGGTGGTGCACATTTAAACTTCAGTATGGTAATCTCACCTTCACTTTTTATCGGTGGGTTTGTTGAGAATTTATCCCGCCAACCTTTAATCTTTGTATAGTCAGTTGTCTTTCCTGTCCTAGACACAAAAGGAAGACCTAAAGCAAACAAATGGAGAAAACATTTTAAGGCCAAGTACTCAGGGATGATTAGATCAACTTGTATGGAAAACATTTATACATGGGTTATCCAGCCGTGTCAGGCCACCCTCCTTAATGCCCTATTGTGGCATCGCTCAACATGCATCTCGGAGGTGCTTCTGACGATGTCAAAAGGTATTTGATAGAAAAGTCACAATTTAGCTCACAAGAAATCATATTTATACCAATTCATTTCTTTTTGAACATATACAAGTTTGAAATAGATTGGGAGGTAGAATTCCAGGAATTATTGAACTATTAAAAATTATCAGCAATTTCATTTAACATAATAAATCATATGAAAACAGCTACATTTACGCGCATAAGACTGCTTATTTGTATAAATTAGGCACGATGGTGGTTGTGGTGCACTATTTCTGGATAAATATTTCACAATGAAGATTAAAACTGAAACACAGATACATTGGCTGCTGCTGTGGACAGTTTTAATGTAAGCACTTCAGCTGCAAAAGATTTTACTCCCTTCAGGGCATTTTTTGCGATTCGGCACTGCTTCGCTTTTACTGACAATTCCGCGGATGCTGTACCCAAACAAACAATATTGACGTCCTTTTTTTCCCCACAAATAGAGCTTTCTTTTGGTGGTATTTGATCACCTGTTATTTTTTGTGCTATAAACAAAAAAGCGCGACAATATTTTGTACTTTTTGCTGTAATAAATAGCCCCAATTTAAAAAATAATAGTTTAGGCCGATATGTATTCTACATCTTTTTGGTAATAAAAGAATCACAAAAAGCGTATATTGATTGGTTTGTGCAAAAGTTATAGCGTCTACAAAATAGGGGATAGATTTATGGCATTATTATTTTTTTTTACTAGTAATGGTGGCAATCTGCGATTTTTAATTGGGACTGCGACATTATTGCAGACATATCGGACACTTTTGGGACCATTGGCACTTATACAGCAATTAGTGCTATAAAAATGCACGGATTACTGTGTAAATGTCACTGGCAGGGAAGGGGTTAACACTAGGGGCGATCAAGTGGTTAACTGTTTCCTAATGTGTGTCCTAACTGTGGGGAGAGGGGGCCTCACTATAGGAGATGACAGATCGTGGTTCCCAGCTTGTAGGAACTTACGATCTGCATCCCCTCTCAGAATAGGGATGTGTGTGCGCACACACACACGTCCCTGTTCTGCCTCTCGTGGCCGACTGAGCATCGGCACCCTCGGTGTGCAGCAAGCTAGCGCGCCCGCTATCCCGCTTAAAGGGACCGACGTACAGATACGACGGTTCGCAGGAACGAGCCAACCTACTGCAGTATAATGACTAAAGGGATATGTAAAACGTTCAGTTTTTTTTTTTAAACAAACATGTCATACTTACCTCTTCTGTGCACACAGAGTGGCCCAATCCTCCGCTTCTCGAGTGCTGCTATCAATCTATCCAACCAGGACCCGAGACACCTGCTGGAGCGGGTGTGCTCGTCCCTGGTGCAGGAATAATCGGGCTCAGGCAAGTGAAAGTGGGGCTTTGGTACACTACAAGACATTTTTCACCTCAATGCATAGAATGCATTGAGGTGAAAAACCGTGAGGGTTTACAACCCCTTTAACTGGTGATTGCATGGTCATGCAACGCTGTACCCACATGAATTTATATAATTTTTTCCACACAAATAGAGCTTTCTATTGGTGGCATTTGATTACCACTGGGTTTTTAATTTTTATGCAATATAAAACAAAAAAATAAAATTAAATATTTTTTTTACCCCCCTGCTATAAAACCCAAGAAGCAGAGGTTTGGGCTGCACTGTGCAATTAAGAAAAAATAAATAAAAAATTGTGTTTACAATCACAATCAAGTCCAACATAACGTAATTGCCTATGCAGGGGTTTTTCACCATCAAAACAGGAGCAGTGAAAACACCACCAAGCCACCTGGCTTCCCCGCTACAGCAGCACCATTGTTGCTTTAGCCTTAAACCTTGGTCTTTGGCTGGTCCTTCATGTGGCAGACTCACCCAGAACAGAGGCTTTTGGAGGGGACTGAATTCTAGCCTCTTGCCTACTGACTATGGGCCTTGGCATTTGAGGGCGCTACAAGCATTTAGAAAGATGTTGTGTTCTGTAATGCAAAAGGACATTATTAAGGAGGCCATGATGGTCTCTGGCACCTTGGGACTCCGTGGACAGATGTATGTGAAAAGAAAGCTGGATAATAAGATCTGGAATGCTCTGGGCCTCCTGTTGTCTACTAGGCTGATAAATATACTTGGAATGATGTGTATTGTACTTTGTGAGTTTGATGCAGGCAAGTCTGACCTGGAAAGAATCCTCTGAGTGTCCAGGTGGCGAATTGTTTAACTTAATGTTTATAGTGTTCATTTCTGTATACATTTGTATTTGATAATGTGATCAGCCTCACCCGAGTGTGTAGTGTATAAAAAGCCTGTATTCTGGTTCAAAAAAAGAGTTCCAGTTTTGCAGCTAAACTAGTCCTGCCTAGTTCTTGGTTGCAATAAGTGGCTATAATATCTGATATCTATGTTCAGACTGGAGGAAGCGATATAATGATATGGAAGCACTCAAGCTGAGTGTAGGATGGTTCTGTCACACCTCAGACCGTTTGACACAGTACCGTTGTGTTCATGTGCACCCCCTCTCCACTCACTCAGCTTTCCTGGGGTGAGCAGAGTGGTTGCAAACTACTCCGGCAGCTGCAGGATTGGATACCAGAAGGTCCTAGGTTGGAGTACTGAAAGTATAACAATAACTGTACTCCCAGTGCTCAGTAAAAACCTAAATGGTAATTGAAAGCAGTCCACAAGGTTGCAAAAACGTCATTAAGACTTAACCTCTATAAGCCAGCTTAGTTTTAAAAAGTGCATTTATTTCTGGAGTTCCTCTTTAAATGTACTGTACACCTTTCAAGTGGAGATTAGATAAACTTAGTCATACCAGGAGCAATTTTGTGCACAACAGCTTTCAGGAAGGTGTATATATTTATACAAGTTACAAAATACTGTAGTATCCAGTAGGGTTGTCCCGATACCACTTTTTTCAGACCGAGTACGAGTACCGATACTTTTTTTCAAGTACTCGCCGATACCGAATACCGATACTTTTTTTTTTTTTTTTTTAATGTCATGTGACAGTGGCAGTATTTTTTTTTTTTTATTTTTTTTTTTTACAGTGATTTTTTATTTCTTTTTAGGGGGATTGTCAGTGTGTTTTTTTTTTTTCTTTTTACATATTTTTTTTTTTTAAATATTTATTGCAATTTTTTAATCAGCCCTGTTGGGGGTCTTTGGAGAGAGATCAGGGGTCTTAACAGACCTCTGACGTCTCCCCTTTAAGACAGAGAGAGGGACTAAGGTCACAGATCCCCAGTCCCTTTCTCAGCTGCACTGGAAATGAATGGACAGGAGACAGAGGCTCCTATCCATTCATAAACTGAAGCATCGTAAACACAGTTTACGATGCTCAGTTATGTGAATGAACAGAGTCAGTGATCACTGACTCTGTTCATTCTGAAAAGGTAGGAGCCGGGTTTAGCGGCTCCTACCGCCGCTCTCCATCCTGACAGATTGAGGGGCGAGATAAGCCGGGCACGGAGGAGCAGGGGGAGAGAAGCCTGTCAAGGAGGGGGGGGGGGGGGGGGGGGGGGGAGAGAAGCCTGTCACGGAGGAGCGGGGGGAGAGAAGCCTGTCACGGAGGAGAGAAGCCTGTCACGGAGGAGAGAAGCCTGTCACGGAGGAGCGGGGGGGGGGGAGAGAAGCCTGTCACGGAGGAGCGGGGAGAGAAGCCGGTCACGGAGCGGGGGGAGAGAAGACGAGCATGGGGGAAAGACAGCATGGGGGAGAAGACTTGCAACTCCCCTGCCTGCCCAGGTATCGGGTGAGGCATCGGAGCATTTCCCCCGAGTACAAGTACTCGGGGAAATGCTCGGTATCGGTACCGATACTAGTATCGGTATCGGGACATCCCTAGTATCCAGCTTCCTATGCTATATCTTGGCATGTTCTGCGTTTCACTTTGTGCAAGGCAGTAAAGTTTTACTAATGAGACTTTAACATTACTGATTTCCTGTTCAAAATTACTGGATTTCTCATATAGATTTGTATATTGTCCCTTAGTGCAGTGAGCATAGCTACAAAACTGCTAAAATTACAGAAAACACAGAGCATATTGCTTTCAATCAGTCTGAGCAGACATTGATATGCACTGAAGCACTGCAATATCACTACACAGGAATCATATTCTGCATTTTATTGAAATAAAGGGGACTACGTGAATTAGTTGCACTGACCTTCTGAACTTAATCCACAGTTATCCCATCTGGAGTCACTGGTGATGTAAGGAAGTGGAAGCTCAACTCCTAGATACCTTAGGTCAATACTCATTGCATGGTCTACAATGTTCAGCTTTAGCCCCACTATGCAAAAAAAGTACATTATTAGAAGAACATAACTGAGGAAAATATACTGCAACCAATAAACCACAAACTGATTTAAACACAGATACAGAAACACAAATGAATACCTTGCTGAAGGGCAGGGTGAATGACCTGTCTGTGTTTCATTGCCTTAAGCTGAACCAGGAGCTGTGTCTCCAAATTTACAATTTTTTGTTGTTCCTCTAAAAGAAAGCAGAGAAATGCAAAACAACTGGGATTCAGAAATGAGAAAGAATGATTTGCACAAGGTGGCATGCTTGAGAATTCCAAGTCTTGCAGTTCCACTATAAAAGGGAGTTTCATAGCGATTCACAAGAACACTTCATACATCTTATATTCATGTGGTGGTAAATGAGAATTAAAATGAGAAGTATGGCTGCATTTGTTGTCCATACTTCTCCTGTGGATCACAGAAGTGCAGATCATTCTCCATCTCCTGTGACCCGTTTTCAGCCGACAGCAGGCTAAAGCCCTTTGTTGGCTGATGTCACTCAACCAGTCCAAGGAAAGATCCCAACCATATGATCAGGATCAACCCAGATGCCTAGACTGGCACCTGGCTCAGCCGTTCGGTGATCCGCTGAGAACCTGAGCCAGCCGCCCATCCCTGCCCCCTCCACAGCCCAGCACTCCAGTGAGCACTGAAGGGGAGATCAAAGAGCTCAAAGACTGACAATCACAGCTCTCTGCTCAGAGCGGAGGGCTCCGACTGAGTAATCAGCAGTGTTTGATCGCTCAGTTCTCACTGCAGAGCCAGCAGGGGATAGATGCAGCATTGGGTCGATGCTGCATCCAAATAGATGAGTATAATGGTTTACTTTTTTTAAATCCCGAACTTCTCTTTTAAGTTAAATATTGGTTTTACCTGTCAATTCTACATGCACTGCTGGGTTTGGAGGAGGTGATGGTATATCAGTCTTAGGCTTTCCTCCTGTGTGTACATCCAGTGCTTCCTAAGAAAAGAAACATTTACAACCTGTATATTATCAAGAATTAGAAGTCCATTTTCATTAACACATAAAGAAAGTAATTAAAATGGTTTGGTTTCTCCATAGCATCTCTTCACAGAACAAAAGACAACAAATAAGTTGGCACTTATTTTAGGTTATATAATTTTATAAGGCTTACCTATAGGTACTGTAAATATCTCCTAAAACATGCTCCATTTAGGAGATATTCACTGTACATGCAGACGGTGACATCACTGGCTCATTCACTCTGAAGAAATGGCCACCCGGCTGTTCCTTCAGAGTCCTGTGCCATAAAAGGCAGCTCCCACGTGCATGCACGGGGGTGACGGCATCGCAACTTTGGCCACTCACACACCCGGAGTTCAGCGAACCAGGAAGGAAGACAGGTGAACATGGGTCAGCGGCGACAGCTCATTGCTGGAAGAGCTTTGTTCTAAGGTAAGTTTTCACATAATGTGCTAGTATGTGATGCATGCTAAACACATTATAACGTTGCCTTGCAAGAAAAAAAAATAAAATAAAAAACTATTTACTACCGTTTTAACGTTCACATTTCTATATACTGTAGTATCCAAAATTACTATATCTGAATGATACAAAAGCTTGCATAGAATTCAGTTAGGGAACGGTATTGGACTTCTTATGCTGCTGTGAAGAGAGTTGAGCATCTTTACACAAGGGCAGCAAACCCATTAAGGTTGCCATGTTACCTAACTGGATGTAGTCACCAAAATGTATCACTTAACATAGGAACACATATTTATGGCTAAAACATATTTAAGGTTAACAATTCCTAAGAAAATATGGGTGTTGCCTTTGTTGATGGTTTAAAATTGCCAGGCTAGTTTCCTGGCAAAATACAGCCTTGGGCCTGTCTAGGACCCTATGGCTAACTCAACATGATGCACTACTTGCCAAGGCGAGTGCCCAAGCTGGATTCAGTGCCCTAAACATCATGACAGGCTGACTCTACTTTGATCTAATGGCGTCCAGGCACAGTCCCAAGGCATAGCCAAGGAATCAACTGATCCAGAAGCTACAGTAGGAGCAGGAATCTTGATAGAAACAGGAAGGAAAGAAAAGGGCAGGGTGGTCCTACTACTTCAAATCAGTTGCATCCAGGTACAGTCCCAAAGGCATAGCCAAGGACTTAACTGCAGTCACTATGGTGCAGCAGGACTCTAGATGAAAAGGAGAGAGGGAGAAGGTAACACAAAGCAAAAAAGCTCCATTTGAAGAAGGTAGATAGGAGGTCCATCACCTAAGAGCACTAGCCCCCCCCCCAAAAAAAAAAAAGAAGAAGGTGGTGTGCAAAGTTTTGTAGATTACTTTAGAAATGTAACAACAGCCTGAATGAAAAGTAATGTTCCCTATCAGCTGTAGAGAATGAAAAAGCCTATGACCTCTGCTGATTGGAGGGCTCTACCTCTGACTGCGCAGAGAGACCACTGCTTCCAGATAAAGCGCAAGGGTCCTTCTGTAAAGCATACTGTCAAGGAACATGCATTTCTTCTCAGACTAAAGCCTCGTACTCACGGTACAATTGATGGATGACTGAGCTTTTGATTTTTGTCAAAAGGGTGTGTGCCAGGATCTTGTCTTGCATACTAAACGGTACGCAAATTGTCGTTTGACAAACACGAACTTAGTTATGTACTATGAGTGTATAAAGAGGAAATTAATTTCTCAAGCACCACCATTTGGGCCCCAAGTTTGGTGAACGTAGATTCGCAATTTTCGGATCGTACAAAACAAATGCCTTAAAATATTTTTGGCATAACTACATACAAAGCAGCTTCACTATTATCCCATTAAAGAAGATGAGAATTTTGACATTTCATCAATTGCTGCGTCACGAATGTTAATTCTAGATTACGAACAGTAGTTTACAAGACCGAACTCTTCCCAGTCGTTCCTTGATTCCACGCATGCGTGTTTGTACTTTAGACTTTTGTGTGAAGGATTTGTGTACCGACCATCCGAAAATCAGACGTGGAGCCGTGGGTCGGCAAAAATTGACTAGCCTGTCATTTGTTTGCCAAAAATTGGAAAACAATTGTCTAAAAAGGGGCATACTAAACCAGGGTTCGACAAACCCCGGGCGCCAGGTTGCAATTGCGACTAGAATTAGCAACCTGGCGCGGCACAGCAGGGGTAACCTGTCTCTCCGTGCGCACACACCCCG
The DNA here is from genome assembly GCF_905171775.1 of Rana temporaria. Lineage (NCBI taxonomy): Eukaryota > Metazoa > Chordata > Amphibia > Anura > Ranidae > Rana > Rana temporaria. The sequence goes on from NC_053501.1 coordinate 52,863,129, forward strand.
GCACGATCGCGTTGGGCCACGCCGGCCGGTAATTGGGGCCGTGTCTTTGCGGCCTTCTTTGCAGTCCTATGCTTCTGTGGCGCCCTTTGGTATGACAAGACAACCAGCAATGCTAGTGGAGCTTCCCCTGCCTGTTTTTTTCACTGCCCACCCACCTCCTTCCCTTTACTTACAACCAAACATTATATATATATATTCTAACACCCTAGAGAATAAAATGGCGGTCATTGCATTATCACATTGTATTTGCGCAGCGGTCTTACAAGTGCACTTTTTTTGAAAAAAAAAAAAAAATAGGATTTTTTGTACTCACAGTAAAATCTTTTTCTCTGTCGTCCATGGACGGACACAGCTCCTTAAATCTTGACTTGTGGGTTATGTTCCTGTTCATAGGAGAGGACTAGGCAGAACGTGTTTGTTTAAAATAACATGTATTTAAATATCTGAGTCAAACAGCCCGGCCCAGGGGGGCGGTCCCTCCAGACATAACCCTCCATCCTGCAGTCAGCAGCTCAGTTCGTAAAAAGCAGTACAAACTCAAAAAGGAGGGGTGGGTGCTGTGTCCGTCCATGGACGACAGAGAATAGGATTTTACGGCGAGTACAAAAAAAAATCCTATTTTCTCTTTTCGTCCATGGATGGACACAGCTCCTTAAATCTTGACTTCCCCAAGCAGTGTCAAAAAACGAGGGGTGGGAACAGCAATCAAAAAACGAACTTCACCCCAAACAGAGCTCCTCAACGGTGGAGTTGCAACTTTAAACAGCCGACTGCAAAACCTTGCGGCCAAAGGAAGCATCTGAAGATGCACTCACATCAACCTTGTAAAATTTGGAAAATGTGTGAACGGACGACCCAGTCACCGCTTTACACACCTGTGAGACAGACGCTTGATATCAGAAAGTCCAGGTCAAATGTGCTGTAACAGGAAAGGGAGGCGCACGCCCCATAAGGGTGTAGGCCTGGATGATGGTCTGCCTGATCCACAAGAAATGGTGGCCGACGAGACCGCCAGGCCCTTTTGTGGACCAGACACCGACACAAACAAACAGTGAGTCAGACCTCCGAAAATGGAGCCGTAGCGGACAGGTACACCCGCAGGGCTTCTTTGGGATGCGACAGCCGAGGTCACAAAGAAGGAAGTACAATGTCCTCATTCAGGTGAAAAGCTGAAACCACCTTCAGAAGAAAATGCTGCGGGCGTAGCACCGCCTTATCCTCATGGAGTACCAAGTAAGGTGACTTGCAAGACAAGGCCGCCAACTCAGAAACACGTCTGACAAATGTAATGGCCACTAGAAAGGCCACTTTCTGAGATAGTGTCAAGAGAGGAATTTCTGACATTCTCAAAAGGAGGCACCTGAAGAACCGAGAGCACCAGATTCAAATCCCATGGAGGAAGCGGTGGTCTAATTGGGGGAAATCACATGTCGAACCCCCTGCACAAACGTACCCACTAGTGAATAAGTCGCCAAGGGTCGTTGAAAGAACAGCCAAGGCTGAAATCTGTCCCTTAATGGTGCTTAAGGCAAGTTTCTAAACCACTCCTCGCTGCAAAAACAGCAGGACCCTGGAAATCGAATATGCCCGTGGCACCACTCCATCTCCTCGCACATAGAGATGTAGGCCTTCCAAGTGCGATGGTAGATCTTCCGAGAAGATGACTTTTGCGCCCTCAGCATGGTTGAGATGACCGAATCCGACAGACTTCGGTCCCTTAGTACCTGGCTTTCAATAGCCATGCCATTAAAGCCAGGGACTGTAAAGCAGGATGAAGTATTGGACCTTGAGACAGAAGGTCATCCTGCATTGGCAACCGCCAGGGCGCATCCGCCACTAGGCGCACAAGGTCGGCGTACCGGGGCCAATCCGGAGCGATTAGAATTACCGGGATGCCCTCGGTCTTTACTCTACGGAGCAGACGAGGAAGCAACTTCAGTGGAGGAAAGGCATAAATTAGCCGATACTGACCCCACGGGGCCACCAACACATCTGCCCAGGGATCTCTGGACCTGGCCACGAACCTCGACACCTTTCAATTGAGTCGAGAAGCCAGGAGATCCACGTCTGGCATGCCCCACCACAGGCAAAGGAGTTAAAACATCTCCGGATGTAACGACCATTAACCTTGATCCAGCATCTGGAGACTTAGGTAGTCCACCTGCCAGTTTTCTACACCCGGAATGTAAACGGCTGACAGAGCCGACACGCTCCTTTCCGCCCACCGCAGGATGTGAGCGACCTCCGACAACGCAGGCGAGCTCCTTGTTCCCCCCTGATGGTTGACATAAGCCACCACGTGGCGTTTTTCCGACTGGATCCTGATTGGACGTCCTTGAAGCCCCTGCGACCACGAGGAGAGGCACAGCCTGATCGCTCGAAGTTCTAGTACATTGATCGGTAGGCGGGATTCGTCTGGAGTCCAGCGACCCTGGGCCGACTGGACCCCCCAGACTCCCTCCCAACCTGCGAGGCTGGCGTCCGTCGTGATCACAGTCCAATGGATGGGAAGGAACGACTTCCCGGACTGAAGAGCCGGGGATCTCAGCCACCAACTCAGAGAAGCCCTGACCAGATGACTTACCTCAACCTGACGATCCAGACAATGGAGATCTGTTCCATTAGGACAGGATCTCCTTCTGCAAAACTCGAGCGTGGAATTGGGCATACGGTACTGCCTTGAAGGAGGCTACCATGAGACCCAGGAGTCGCATGCAAAAAACGGAGAGAAGACCATTTGCGGGATGCTAACAATTTCACCGCAGACTGGAGTGTCTGCAACTTCTCCAAAGGAAGGAGGACTTTCGCCTCCGAGGAGTCCAGAATTAATCCTAAGTACTCCAGACGCTGAGTCGGTACCAAGACCGACTTCTGAACGTCCACCCTCCTATGCTGCCCGCTCTCCTTTCACACACAGCATGTGTCTGAGGAAAACTTGTGAGGTGAATTACACCCTTTCGCGCCGTCCAGGAAGCTAGTCCAGCACAAGAGGCCAAAATCCACAAGAAAATGGTCGCCCGCAATGTCGACCTGCGTCACAGCGCGGCCACGGCAAAATGGCCACCAATGGGAAATTCAATAATAAGCACAGGTCACAGAAAAATGGAGGCTTCCCAATAAAATGACTACCCCCCCCCCCACAGAGAGCGGGCCTGGACCAGGTAGGGAGCCCTGCAGGACAAGGCCGCCAGTTCAGACACCCGTCTGACTGAGGTAATAGCTACCAGAAAAACCACCTTCTGTGACAGAGTCAACAAAGGGATCTTCCGAATGTCCTCAAAGGGAGCTCGTTGAAGCATCGAGAGGACTAAATTCAGTTCCCATAAGGGCAGTGGAGGACGCACAGGAGGGGCCACATGCCGGACCCCCTGCACAAACGTATGCACCAAGGAGTGCGCTGCCAAGGGTCGCTGAAAGTAAACAGCTAGAGCCGAAATCTGACTCTTAACCGTACTCAAGGCGACAGCCTGATCCACCCCACGATGTAAGAACAGCAGAATCCGGGACATCATGTATGTACAGGGGGTGCCACTTCATCTCTTCACACAGAGATGTAGGCTTTCCACGTACGATGGTAAATGTTTCATGAAGTAGACTTCCGTACACGCAGCATGGTAGAGACCACGAGCCTGACAGGCCCCAGTCCTTCAGTACCTGGCTCGCAACAGCCATGCCCTTAAAGCCAGCGACTGTAAAGCAGGGTGGAAGATCGGACCCTGCGACAGAAGATCTTCTCTCAGGGGTAGATGTCAGGGGACGTCTGCCACCAGACGCACCAGGTCCGCGTACCAGGAGCGGCGCGGCCAATCCGGAGCGATCAGGATTGTTGGTATCCCCTCGGCTTCCAGTCTGCGCAGCAGGCGAGGAAGAGGTTTCAGAGGAGGGAAGGAGTAAAGTAGGCGATAGTGACCTCAAGGTGCCACCAACGCATCTGACGCGTCCGCCCACGGGTACTTTGACCTGCCACGAACCGTGGCACCTTCCGATTGAGACGGGACGCTAGAAGGTCCACGTCTGGAGTGCCCCACTTTTGGCACAGACTCTCCTTGGTCTAGTGTTTGATGACTTAGGTAGTCGGCCCCGGAATGTACACGGCCGAGAGCCGGAACAGACCTTTCGGCCCACCGAAGGATGTGCGCGACCTCCATCGCTGCAGCTGAGCTCCGTGTGCCTCCCTGATGTACACCATGGCCGTGGCGTTGTCGGACTGGATCCTGACCGGTCGATCCTGCAGCTCCAGGGACCACCTGGCAAGGCACAACTTGATTGCTCGGAGCTCCAATACATTGATCGGAAGGCGGGACTCCTCCTGAGTCCAGCGCCCCTGGGCTGACTGGGTGCCCCAAACACTCCCCCCAGCCGGAGAGGCTGGCATCCGTCGTGACCACTGTCCAATGGGCACAGCAGAAACGACTTCCCGGTCCGAAGCACCAGAGACATCAGCCACCACACCAGGGAGGACTTGACCAGGTGACTCATCTGAATCTGGAAATCCAGAGATGAAGGGAGCTTGTCCCAACGTGACAGAATTTTCTTCTGTAGCACTCGGGTGTGGAATTGGGCATACGGAACTGCCTTGAAAGAGGCCACCATCAGACCCAGAACCCTCATGCAGAATCGAAGGGATGACCACTTCTGGGTTGACAACTGCTGCACCGCAGTGTCTGAAGTTTCTCTGTTGGGAGAAAAACTCTCGCCTCCGCGGAATCCAGAATTAACCCCAGGTATTCCAGTCGCTGGGACGGAACCAAGACTGACTTCTGGATTTTCAGAAGCCAGCCGAACTCGGAGAGTCCGACACGTCCTCTTCTAACTCTGAGCCTGAGGAAGCTCTCAGGAGAAGGTCGTCCAGATATCCTACGATAGCGATCCCGCGCTGCCTCAGCAGGGCTAGGATCGGGGCGAGCACCTTGGTGAAAACCCGTGGTGCCGAGGCCAGGCCAAACGGGAGGGCCACAAATTGAAAATGGTCCTCCCTGATCGCAAAGCGCAGAAACCTCTGGTGCTTTGTGCATATGGGAACATGTAGGTATGCGTCCATGATATCCAATGACGCCAGAAAGTCCCCCTGATGGAGCGCTGCCACCACCGAGCGAATCAACTCCATCCGGAATTTTTGCACTTTGACATAACAATTGAGGGCCTTGAGGTCCAGGATTGGGCGGACCCCTTCCTTCTTGGGGACTATAAACAGGTTGGAGTAATACCCCTGAAACCGTTCCATCGAGGGAACCGGCACAATCACTCCCCTGACCAGAAGATCCTGGACAGCCCCCGACAGATCCTTCCGGCGATCCGGAGGAAGCTGGAGGTTGGAAGGAAAAAAATCTGTTTGGTGGACAAGAGAGAAAAATCTATCTTGTACCCCGAGGAAACTACTTCGTAAACCCAACGGTCGAAAAGAAGAGACCTCCACCGAGCCGCGAATTCAGCCCCCCACCCGAGACACGGGCGGGGGCAGACCTTAATGCGGAAGCAGGTTTGTCCGCAGGCTTGTTAGGCGTGCGGTACCAGGTGCGCTTCTGCCCTGCAGCGGGGGTCTTAGCACCTTGAAAACTTTTTCCTGCCGCACTGGGCGGGTGAAAAAACAATTGGGGGTAGTAAAAGAGGGCCCTTGCTTACGGCGAGGTTCCTTGCCCTTCCCAGACTGTGGGAGCAGTGTGCTCTTACCACCTGTGGCATCCTTTATGATGTCATCCAGGGACGCCCCAAAAAGCTGTTCACCCTTAAAGGGTCAATCCACCAAGGCCTTCTTGGAGGACTGATCCGCAGACCAGCACTTCAGCCACACAAGGCGGCGTAGTACCACCGCGTAGGCGGAGGCCCTGGAAAGCAAGGGGAGCATATCCAGGGCCGACTCACAGACAAAACTTCAGACCCTGAACCAACTGTTCAGCCAGGTCCACACAGGTCTCGGAAGCACCTTGCGCCTCCAGCTCCTGTAGCAAGAACTTTGCCCATTCGGTGTCTGCGACACCAGAGTCCCGGCCAAAACCGGTCTTACTGCCGAACACACTACTGTGAACATGGAGCGGGCCACAGCCTCTACTCTCCTGTCTGCGGGGTCCTTAAAGGCGGGAGCCCCTTCCACCGGCAACATGGTGGCTTTGCTCAGTCTGGACACGGGAGGGTCCACTGACGGAGGAGAGACCCACTTTTTTAAAAAGTCCTCCTCAAAGGGATAACGGGTCGCAAAGTATTTTGGAACAGCAAAAACTTTCTGCGGCGTATCCCATTCCTTGTATAACAATTTGTCCAAATATGGAATACAAGGAAACACTCTTGTGGTGCGAGGTGGCTTGCGAAACCCAAAAAGGACCGGCACATCCGATGCCTCCGCCAAATCCTCAGGTTTCTGAGTATCCTGCACCGCAGTGATAAAAGCTCCAACAAATTCTTTATTATTCACTGACCCTGAAGCAGAGTCATCCTCACTGTCCGCGTGGGTTAAGCCCGCATCATCTGACATGACAGAACCAGAGCCAGACGCAATAGCAGGGCCTGACTCTGTCAGATACATCCCCAGAAGCAGGCTCAGGGAGGGGGCGCTTTTTACCCCCCTTTTGGCCTCTAGTCACCTCAATCCTGGCGAGAAACGCCTCAAGGACTGCCCTCATCGCCTCTACAGAGGCGGCAGGGGCATTAAGGGTTAACTCAGGCATTGCTGGGGCAGAAGCTCCTGGTTTCGGCTCCATGTTGTCCCCACCGCTATGCCACCCTGGTACTGCAAGGCAGAAAAACCCACTGGTCACCTCCCGGCTGCAAAACAGAAGGCCCCCAGGGAACTCACAACCCCACCCGGTTGCAGTGTGAGCTGAAGCGATGAGACGTGCTGGCTACGCTGTCCCTCAGGGAGAGATTCGCGGTCTTTTGCTGCGGTATTTCAGACACTAGAGGCCAAGACTTTTCCAAGATGGCCGCCGTCTGAGGTAAAAAACACCATGCGGCTACAAGAAAATGGCCGCCGAACAATGCAAACCACGACAAAATGGCGGGCATACGTAGTTTAAAAAGACAGTGACACAGTAAAAAACACTGCCAGCACACACAGCAACTCCCCAAACGCCACAAAAAAACTCACAGCACCCCACAACCACGGTCCCCGGTAGCGATAGAACCCCAGGAGGGCCCCCCCTTAAAGCCGCCACCCAGCATGGGGAAGGAGGGAGAGGAAGGGGGAGAGGAAAGCAGGGCAGACCCTCATTCGACCTCCCCAGGAAAGCACCAGCCATACCACCTTGCCAGGGCAAGGGGCCTACTTACCCATCGACCACCGGCTGGAGGCATTCCTGACAGAACCAACGTCTGCTAAAAACGGCATGGCTGTCGGCCAGACACACTGTGACAAGGCCATAGAGACCGGTCATATGTGCGCCCTGGAACATGTAGTTCCCCGGCCACCCCTGGAGCAAACTGGGCATGTCGTGGACGACCCAGAGCTGAGCTGAGGGCCGGTACACGCTCGATGGCCAAACATGGGGGGACTACAAGAGTCAAGACCCAGCCTGTCACCCAGTCAGCAGTTGATAGTAGAATCTCAGGATTTAAAAAAGCAGGAACAAACAAAATAAAAGCGAGAAATAAAATAAAAAAAAAAATCGCAAAAAAAACTCCAGAGTACAGGGACTCCAGAAGGCCATGTCTCTCCTGACGTTAGGCAGAAAAAAACTGGAGCTGCTGAGGCAGAGTGTGGGTAATACCCGGGGGACCACGCCCCCTAGGAAGAGCTATGCTGAGGAAAGTGTTTTAACACTTAAAGTGCTGTTTTCTGCCTAATCTCTCCTAGAAGAAAGGTGCATAATACCCTAAGGTCAAAGGCTGCTGAACGGAAGAGAAATAAATAAAAGAAAAAATTTCCTCAGGACCCTGAGACCAAAGGGAGCCAGGTCCTCCTCAACTAGTTTGACACTGTTTAAAGTAACATTTAAATATCTAACATGTTCTGCCTAGTCCTCTCCTATAGAGCAGGAACATAACCCACAAGTCAAGATTTAAGGAGCTGTGTCCGTCCATGGACGAAGAGAGAAAATACACTTTTTTGAATTAAAAAATAAGACAACAGTAAAGTTATCCCAATTTTTTTTTTTTATATTGTGAAAGATAATGTTACACCGGAGTAAATTGATACCCAACACGTCACGCCTCAAAATTGCGTCCGCTCGTGGAATGGCGACAAACTTTTACCCTTTAAAATCTCCATAGGCGATGTTTAAAAAATTCTACAGGTTGCATTTTTTGAGTTAGAGGAGGTCTAGAGGGCTAGAATTATTGCTCTCACTCTACCAATCGCGGTCATACCTCACACGTGTGGTTTGAACACCGCTTTCATATGCAGGCGCTACTCACATATGTGTTTGCTTCTGCGCGCAAGCTCGGTGGGATGGGGCGCGTTCCTGGCTCCTAACTTTTTTAGCTGGCTCCTAGATTCCAAGCAAATTTGTCAAGCCCTGTACTAAACAGTACGATTTCGGACAACAGCCTGTCAAACGACAATCCCCTTCTGATTTTTGTACCGTGTGTACGAGGCTTTAGACTTTGCATGCCTTTTGGAATGTATTTAGCTCAAACAAAGTGCAATTGGTCTTCTTTAAACCCAAATACATATTGCACAACTAGCCTACATAAGAAAGTCCACTGCTTTAGTAATGTCACGGGGGGGGGGGGGGGGGGGGACGACACAGAAAGGGAAAAGATGCCCCTTCTCTAACCACATTGTTTCTTAGCCAATCACAAGGCTGCATAGTTATTTATTTGAGACACTGACTTTTGAACACTGACCACTGCATTTAATTTTTTTACCTTTGAAGAAAAAGCGACAAATAGCACTCCATCCACATCCTCTAAGTCTGGCTTGAAATCTGGGAACAACTGTGGAGTTTCTATAGGCGGCTTCTTCTTTGGGGGGCGTCCTACTTTAGCACCTTTGTTCTTCGGAGGTCTCCCCCTTCTTTTCTTTATAGGTGCCTCACCATTCTCAATTACTGGGGTCTTGGTTGCTCTGGGCTTGTCTGAAGCAGAAGGGGACTTCTTTCTGCGTCCACGACTGGTTCGTACATTAAGTGGGACAGCGTAGTCGGCATAAATTTTTCTTTTAATAGCTCTTTTCTCATCAGATCTGCTAAATGGTTCCCTTTTACAAGTAATAATGCTTGGGAAAATGTCACTACACTCTTCTTGTTTAATGCTCTGCATTGCTGTATTAGGCAACGCAGGCTCTTGCGAATTTGAAACATTCTCAGCAGTCTTCTTAGTGGAACATGACTCCAGGTACACCACTGGCATTTTACCTTCTTCAAGTTTCAGCAATTTTGCTTTTGCCACTCCAGATGGACTTCTTACAGATTGCTTCCTATCTGAGTGAAGCTTTGTACTAAATTGTGCAAAGTGCCTCTCTAATATTGGATAGTCATCATCGCTGTGCGAGTACTCATCTGTTACGTCGTCATCAGAGTCCTCTTGTTTAACCTGTACTCCCATGTTAGATTGAGACTTATTGTAATCATAGTTGTCCTCAGGTTCTTCCTTGATTTTAATTTGAGGCTGGTTTGCAGGTGCAGGTGCAGGTACAGGTACAGATACAATTGGAGTTGGAGTTGGAGTTGGAGTTGGAATTGGAGTTGTCACAGTACGTGCGTCACCCAAACTACGAAGAGAAAAGAAAAAAATTTAACTTCAGCTTGTCCAGTACTCAGTACTTAAAAATCGATATGGGTTACATGTGCAATACAACATTCATAACCGATGGGCCTTGTGTAAAAAAAAAAAAAAAAAAAAAAAAAAAAAAAAACTATTGTCACAAACATCAGCTAGTCAGTTTCCAATTCCATTGCTCAAGGCAGCTTTTAACTTTTAACAGCGCACCATACTTCTGTGGGTCACAGGAGTGCACTTAGTTATGCACGCCCGTGGTCAGAGGCTAAAGCCCACTGTCGGCTGACATCACAGAGCTGGTTCACGCTCTGTGATGAAAAAAAAAAAAAAAAAAAAAGGGAGCGGCTTCTACTGAGAAAAGCTACACTGTTCACCCTCCCCCTTCTCCCCGCTTTACCATACACAAATCCTACTGTTACTGTCCCACAATACATGGTGTTCTGTGAATGGAGCAGTAGTTGGATGACAGGGTCTCCTCTATCCATTCACGATGCACTGTGGGAATGTAATACCGGCAATATGAATGGCAGAGGGCAGTGGATGGAAAATATTTGGCAGCTATAAAGGGGGCACTGCAGGGATGACTTTTAGCAGTTGCAGCCAAATGTAGGTAATAGGGCACACACCATTACAAATACCTAAAAAAAAAATCCTTCATCGGCTTTAACCACTTGAGCTCCGGAAGATTTAAAAATGTTTTGCTATTTGGCACTGTGCTACTGTAACTTGTAATTGCATGGTCATGCAACACTGTACCCACATGAAATTTATATCATTCTTTTCACACAAATAGAGATTTCTTTTGGTGGTATTTGATCAGATACATACACACACACACACACACACACACACACACACACACACACACACACACACACACACACACACACACACACACACACACACACACACACACACATATATATATATATATATATATATATATATATATATATATATATATGTATTTTTTAATTTTATAAAAAAACATATCAGATAAAAAATAAAAATAAACAAAAAGTCTTCATAAATTTGGCCCAAAATGTATACCGCTACGCCTTTGGCAAAATAAAATCCCAATAAATGTATATTGATTGGTTTGTGCATAAGTTATAACGTCTACAAAACTATGGTTTACATATTTTTTTTATATACCACTAATGGCGGTGATCAGCAACTCTGTACAGAGCCCTGTGTTAAACGTCAACGCAGGGCTCTGGGCTGTGACTGGACACAGCCGATCAGCAGGTCCCGGCCACCTCTGTAGTGTAAGACAGAGGTGACCCAAAAACAGAGATTGTCACTTCGACTTAGGGGGCGTGGGGGATGCTGCCTCCAGGGTTGCAGGTAGATCAGCAATAGATTGCATGGGAAATCGTGAAAGAGTGCTTAGGGCTTCGGCAGTCAGAACCAATGAGGAATTGGGTGAATTTGAACACAAGGGCCCGGATTAACGTAGCACTTACGCTGACGTATCTACAGATACGCCGCGTAAGTGTAAATGTGCGCCGTCGTATCTATGCGCCGTGACCATAGAACTAGATACGCCTGAAAATGGGCTTCCTCCGACCGACGTAACTTTCCTACGCCGGCCGCCTCATTGCAAATATGCAAATGAGGGAGATACGTCGATTCACAAGCGTACTTGCGCCCGGCGCAGAAATATACACCGTTTACGTAAGGCGTACGTCCGGCGTAAAGTTATTCCAGCTAAAAGGAGGCGCATCCCATGCAAAGGTATGGACGACGGAACAGCCGTCGTATTTTACGTTGTTTACGTAAGACTACGTGGATAGGGCTGGGCGTAGGTTACATTCAGTGATTCAACGTATCTTAGGCGTTCGTTCCGACGTGATTCTGAGCATGCGCACTGGGAAGCGTCCACGGGACGGCGCATGCGCCGTTCGTTCGGCCCATCTTTTGCATGGGGTCACGGTTCATTTAAATGGATCACGCCCACCGTCCACCTACTTTGAATTAGGCGGGCTTACGCCGAATAATTTACGTTACGCTGGCGCAACGTAGGGAGCGAGTGCTTTGTCAATACTCTGCTTGCCTCTCTGTGTTACGTCGGTGTAGCGCATATGAGATGCGCTACGCCGGCAGAAAGATGCGCCGATCTACCTGAATCCAGGCCATGGTCTTGAGTGAAAAAGAGGCTCTAATCCAGGGGTTGACAAATTTGCTTGGAATCTAGGAGCCAGCTAAAAAAAGTTAGGAGCCAGAAAACGCGCCCCGTCCCGACGAGCTTGCGCGCAGAAGCGAACACATACGTGAGCAGTGACCGCATATGTAAACGGTGTTCAAACCACACATGTGAGGTATCGCCGCGATTGGTAGAGCGAGAGCAATAATTCTAGCCCTAGACCTCCTCTGTAACTCAAAACATGCAACCTGTAGAATTTTTTAAACGTCGCCTATGGAGATTTTAAAGGGTAAAAGTTTGTCGCCATTCCACGAGCGGACGTAATTTTGAAGCGTGACATGTTGGGTATGAATTTACTCGGCGTAAAATTATCTTTCATAATATTAAAAAAATGGGGATAACTTTACTGTTGTCTTATTTTTAAATAAAAAAAAAGTGTAATTTTTTCCCAAAAAAAGTGCGCTTGTAAGACCGCTGCGCAAATACGTTGTGACAGAAAGTATTGCAACGATCGCCATTTTATTCTCTAGGGTGTTAGGATAAAAAATATATATAATGTTTGGGGGTTCTAATTAGAGGGAAGAAGATGGCAGTGAAAATAGTGAAAAATGACATTGCTGTTTAACTTGTAATGCTTAACTTGTAATACCAACGGCCACCACCAGATGGCGCCAGCTCACAAAAATACATTTTTTTTTTTTTTGCCCCCCTTCCAAGCCAAGTCGCCAGGACCCTATTTCTAGTCGCCATGGCGACCTGGCGCCCGGGATTTGTCGAGCCCTGCAATCGATTCATAGTTGGGTTGAAAAAAAAAACATGACTTGAAAAAGTCCATCCAGTTCAACCATAAAAAATAAATAAATAACAATAATAATATCATACAATCCCATATACCCACAGTTAATCCATAGGAAGGCGAAAAACCCCAGCAGAGCATGATCCAAAAAAAATTCCTTCCTGATCCCCCGAGAGGCAATCGGATATTCCGTGGATCAACTTTACCTATAAATGTTAGTACCCAGTTATATTATGTACATTTAGGAAAGAATCCTGGCCTTTCTTAAAGCAATCTCCTGAGCTGGCCAGAACCACCTCTGGAGGGAGTCTGTTCCACATTTTCACAGCTCTTACTGTAAAGAAACCTTTCCGTATTTGGAGGTGAAATCTCTTTTCCTTTAGAGGTAAAGAGTGCCCCCTTGTCCTTTGTGTTGACCGTAAAGTGAATAACTCAACACCAAGTTCACTATATGGACCTCTTATATATTTGTGCATGTTGATCATATCCCCCCCTAATTCTCCTCTTCTCAAGAGTGAATAAATTCAGTGCCTCTAATCTTTCCTCATAGCTGAGCTCCTCCATGCCTCTTATGAGTTTGGTTGCCCTTCTCTGCAATCTCTAGTTCCCCGATATCCTTTTTTGAGAACTGGTGGCCAAAACTGAACTGCATATTCCAGATGAGGTCTTACTAATGATTTGTACAGGGGCAAAATGATACCTCTCAATACAAGAAAGGACTTTGCTCACTTTGGAAACTGCAGCTTGGCATTGCATGCCATTATTGAGCTTATGATCTACCAATACCCCCAGATCCTTCTCCACTACGGATCCCCCCAGTTGTGCTCCCCCTAGTACGTATGATGCATGCATATTCTGGAGGTGAAAAAATGAGAACTTTGATAAGGTGGACCCTGTTCCATAAGGTAACACGATTCCAGAACCCCCAGCAGATACAGAACATCTCCCCTATGTCTAGACACAGAGTTGCAACTACAGTTCTGTGAAAAAGAATTTGCCCTCTTCCTGATTATTTTTTCTGTATCATTTCTCACACTTAAATCATTCAGATCAAACTAAATTTTAATATTACACAAAGATAACCCAAGTAAATCCAAGATGCAGTTTTTAAATTATAATTGTATTTATTAACCACTTGAGACCCGCGCTATTGACAAAAGCGCGGCTCTCAGGTGCCAACTGGACGTCTTTGGACGTCATTTGAAAGCATTACCCGCGCGCGCCACTGGGGGGCGCGCAGCGGGTAAACACTGTCCCGGCGCATAGCTGGGGACCCGATGCGTGTACCTGGCGGCCACGATGTCCGCCGGGTACACGCGATCGCCGGTAAGACAGCAGGGACGTGGAGCTCTGTGTGGAAACACCGAGCTCCACGTGCTGTCAGAGGAGAGGACACCGATCTGTGTCTCTTGTACATAGGGACACAGCATCGGTCACCTCCCTCCCCCCACACAGTTAGAACTAGGGTTGTCCCGATACCACTTTTTTAGGACTGAGTACAAATACCGATACTTTTTTTTATGTACTCGCCGATACCGAATACCGATACTTTTTTTAAATGTGTCCCCAAATGCAGCCATATCCCCCTCCATATGCAGCCATGTCCCCCACATATTCCAGCCACGTCCCCCACATATTCCAGCCACGTCCCCCACATATTCCAGCCACGTCCCCCACATATTCCAGCCACGCCCCCCACATATTCCAGCCACGCCCCCCACATATTCCAGCCACGCCCCCCACATATTCCAGCCACGTCCCCCACATATTCCAGCCACGCCCCCCACATATTCCAGCCACGCCCCCCACATATTCCAGCCACGCCCCCACATATTCCAGCCACGCCCCCCACATATTCCAGCCACGCCCCCCACATAATGCGGCCATGTCCCCCACATAATGCGGCCATGTCCCCCACATAATGCGGCCATGTCCTACATACCTTGATGATGCTGCACGTGCCGCCGTTAATCAGCGTGCGGGGAACATTACAGCTTTAGTTTAAATAGCTGTATCCCCGCCGCGTATAGACACCCCCCCTTGCGCGGGATTGGACAGATCATCCGTCCAATCCCGCGCAAGGGGGAGTGTCTATACGCGGCAGGGATACAGCTATTCAAACGAAAGCTGTAATGTTCCCCGCACGCTGATTAACGGCGGCGGCGGCTTTGCGGTGACGGGTTTGTGGCGGCGGGGGGGGGAACAAGTATTCTATTTCAGTATCGGGGGTATTTGCGGGAGTACGAGTACTCCCGCAAATACTCGGTATCGGTCCCGATACCGATACAAGTATCGGTATCGGGACAACCCTAGTTAGAACACACCCAGGATACACATTTAACCCCTTCCTCACCCCCTAGTGTTAACCCCTTCACTGCCAGTCACATTTATACAGTAATTAGTGCATTTTTATAGCACTGATCGCTGTATAAATGTGAATGGCGCCAAATTTGTGTCAAAAGTGTCCGATATGTCCGTCGCACTCCCAATAAAAATTGCAGATCGCCGCCATTATTAGTAAAAAAAAAAAAAATCTTAATTCTGTCCCCTATTTTGTAGGCGCTATAACTTTTGCGCAAACCAGTCGCTTATTGCAAAAATGCGTATCGGCCTTAACTGAGAAAAAAAATATTTTTTTTTTAAAAAAAAAATGGTATATTTATTATAGCAACAAGTAAAAAATATATATATTTTTTAAATTGTCGCTCTTTTTTTGTTTATAGCGCAAAAAAAAAAAAAACGCAGAGGTGATCAAATACCACCAAAAGAAAGCTCTATTTGTGGGGAAAAAAGGACGTCAATTTTGTTTGGGAGCCACGTTGCACGACCACGCAAATGTCAGTTAAAGCGACGCAGTGCCGTAAGCTGAAATTTCGCCTGGGAACGAAGGGGGTTTATGTGCCCAGTAAGCAAGTGGTTAAGGAAAAAAAAGCTGTTCAAACCTGCCTGGCCCTGTGAAAAAGTAATTGCCCCCTACCATGCTGAATCATGAATGAACGGTGATTAACCAAAATTTTTTGGAAAGCAGAGTTAAATTTCACATGCCACACCCAGGCCTGATTACTGCCAGACCTGTTGAATCAATAAATCACATAACTAGTAGCTGTCTGACAAAGTGAAGCACGCCAACAGATCACAAAAAGCCACACATCATGCCACAATTTAAAAAAAATCAAGAACAGATTAGAAACAAAATAATGTACATGTATCCGTCTAGGAAGGGTTTCAGAGCCATTTGTAAGGCTTTGGAACTTCAGTAAATCACGGGGGGAGACATTATCCACAAATGGAGATAACTTGGAACAGTGGTGAACCTTCCCAGGAGTGGTCGACCTCCAAAAATTACTCCGGGAGGATGACTACGACTCATCCAGGTCATAAAAGAACCCAGAACAACATCTAAAGAACTGCAGGCCTCACTTGCCTCAAGTAAGATCAGTGTTCATGATTCAACAATAAGAAAGAGACTGAGCAAAAAATGGCATCCATGGGAGAGTTCGAGGCCAAAGCCACTGCCGACAAAAAAAAATAACATAACAAAGGCTCATCTCACATTTACCAAAAAAAATCATCTTGATTATCCCCAAGACTTTTAGGCAAATATTCTGTGGTGTGAAGAGAAAAAATTTACTTTTTAGAAGGTGTGCGTCCCGGTACATCTGGCATAAAAGAAATACAGCATTTCATAACAAGAACATCATACCAACAGTCAGACATGGCGGTGGTAGCATGATGGTCTGGGGCTGCTTTGAAGCTTCAGGACCTGGACGACTTACTATAAATTGATGGAACCACGAATTCTGAGCTCTACCAGAAAATTTTAAAGGAGAATGTCCGGCCATCAGTTTGTGACCTCCAGCTCAATTGCACTTGGGTTATGCAGCAGGACAATGATCCGAAACACAACAGCAAGTCCACCTCTAAATGGTTCAAACAAAGCAAAATTTAGGTTTTGGAGTGGCCTAGTCAAAGCCCGGACCTAAATCCAATGGAGATGATGTATCATGACCTTACACAGGCCGTTTATGATGGAAAACCCTCCAATGTGGCTGAATTAAAACAATTCTACATTGGGAAGTGGGCCAAAATTGCTCCACAGCCATGTGAAGGATTCATTGCCAGTTATCGCAAATGCTTGAATGCAGTTGCCACCACGGGTGGCACAACCAGTTATTACGTTTAGGAGGAAATAACTTTTTAACATAAAGGCAGGCAGATTTAACCATCGTTTAAAAAATGCATTTTGTATTTACTTGGGTTATCTTTGTGTAATAATAAAAATTGATGATCTGAGTCATTTAAGTGTGACAAATATGCAAAAAAAAAAAAAAAATCAGAAAGGGGGCAAATACTTTTTCACAGCATTGTATGTGGCTGTGATGCAATTAAGCTCAGAGGACAAGGCAAAGCCTCAGAAACGCACAAAAGGCCAGACAACTGGCAGTCAGTGAGGGTCAGATGGCCTAAGTCAGGGGTTGACAAATTTGCTTGGAATCTAGGAGCCAGGTAAAAAAGTTAGGAGCCAGAAAACGCGCCCCGTCCCGACGAGCTTGCGCGCAGAAGCGAACACTACGTGAGCAGCGCCCGCATATGTAAACGGTGCTCAAACCACACATGTGAGGTATCGCCGCGATTGGTAGAGCGAGAGCAATAATTCTAGCCCTAGACCTCCTCTGTTACTCAAAACATGCAACCTGTAGATTTTTTTAAACGTCGCCTATGAAGATTTTAAAGGGTAAAAGTTTGTCGGCATTCCACGAGCGGACGCAATTTTGAAGCGTGACATGTTGGGTATGAATTTACTCGGCGTAACATTATCTTTCATAATATAAAAAAAAAATGGGGATAACTTTACTGTTGTCTTATTTTTTAAATAAAAAAAGTGTAATTTTTTCACAGAAAAAGTGCGCTTGTAAGACCGCTGCGCAAATACGGCGTGACAGAAAGTATTGCAACAATAGCCATTTTATTCTCTAGGGTGTTAGGATAAAAAATATATATAATGTTTGGGGGTTCTAATTAGAGGGAAGAAGATGGCAGTGAAAATAGTGAAAAATAACATTAGAATTGCTGTTTAACTTGTAATGCTTAACTTGTAATACCAATGGCCACCACCAGATGGCGCCAGCTTACACATCTGGTGGTAATAACTAGTAATACCAAACGGCTGACCACCAGATGGCGCCAGCTCACAAAAAAAGCCAAGTCGCCAGGACCCTATTTCTAGTCGCCATGGCGACCTGGCGCCCGGGATTTGTCGAGCCATGGCCTAAGTCACAGTAGACAGGCGGTAGGAACTGATCATGAATCAATATTCCAATTGGACCTTTGGAAAGCAGAAGCTGGAAGGTGCTTTTATGCTTAATGGTGGGGGGGAAAAAAGGAGCGACGGAGCACACACACAAAATTTAAAAGCAGGGGGGGAAAAAAAAAAAAAAAAACACAAACACATATCAAGATAGCTTACTAAAAGCAGCACCTAAAATACACACACACACACACACTAAACATTGTTAGGCACACATTTAATTCCTTGATCGCCCCTAGATGTTAACCCCTTCCCAGTCAATGTCATTAGTACAGTGACAGTCTAAAGTATTAGCACTGATCACTGTATTAGTGTTACTATTGATATATCAGCATACCCCCCCACCCAGTATCCGATTGCCCACCACACTATCACAGTCCCAACACTATCACAGTCCCAATATAAGTCACTGATCACCATCATTCTGAGTATAAAAAATCCAGTATCTGTACCGGACACTGTAACTTTCATGAAAATCAAACAATATACACTTACTGGGATTTTCCAGTGGTAATCAAATACCACAAAAAAAGCCCTATGTGTGTGTGAAAAAAATTAAATAAATAAAAAAGGGATAAAAAACGTAATTTGCTTACAGTGTTGCATGCCTGCGCAACTGCCAGTTAAAGTAGCACAGTGCCGAATAGAAAAAAAAATGCCCTGGACATGAAGGGGGTAAGACCTTTCGACGGTCAAGTGGTTGAAAACATCCGATACTGTTAGAAAATGATTATGACAGAACATAGAACATCATTTGTTTACCTGCTAAGTTGATTTAGTTTTAGGAGTAAATTCTGTAGGACCGTGTTCTGCGAATTTGAAAGACTTCGTAATTCTTGCTTGGCATTGACCGATTCATTTTCAGTGTCACCATCAGACTGCTCAGACAATGAAATAGACTCTTTTCGTTTTTCAGTGCTTTCTGGATCATCATGTTCTAACTTTTTGCTACCCGGTGAATCTTTATCTTCTGTGAAAATCTTAGGCTTGCCTTCTTTAGGAGGCCGCCCCACCATAGTCCCTTCCCTAAAGCCTTTGGCAAAAGGATTGCAGTCAATCTTTAGTTGGGTAATCTGAACATTCTGATATGCAGTAACTGCAAAAAACTCTGTCTGTGGGAAGGTGAAGGTGTGAACATCAGGTCCATTGAGCTGTATTACTTCCATGGCCTTGTCAGCAGGGATAACATGTAGCCTTGGCAAGTAGCGGTGCATAGAGTGGAGGATAATGTGACCTTCTTGGTCCAAAACATTATTAGTTAACTTTAGCTTATAGAAAGAAACAGGTTGGTGCATCCAGTACTGCCCTGTTGACGGAGACTCAGGATGAATGAACGTCCTTCCTAATACATGCGGTTCTGCTTTTCCACCAGGCTCCCACCACTTGGCATTCCACTTGTATTTGTGAGTGTCCAATGGAGTGATGTCCATAGCAAGGATGTACTTCTGGTAAGGGTCCATACCGGATATCCAGTAGCGACAATAAGGAAACATCCTTCTTCCTAGCTTAGTTAATACCATCTCTGTACTACAGCTGTAAAACTCATTCCACATGTTGTTGTTATCCAGGGTTACAGTAATTCCTCCAGAAATACAATCAGCTGACAGAAAGCCATTTGATTTTGATTCGTGAGGTCCAGGCTGGACAAGTGGCGCAACCGCAGATGCATCTCGGTTGGCTACAAGGATCCTTTCTTCTTTTTCATCACCCTCAGACTGGTGTAAGATAACAAAGTAAGCAGGCGTTGTTGATGGAGGTTTACTCCCACTTTCTGGAGCTGCTTCTGGCATCTTATTTTCCTCCATGATGGTCAAAAATGCTGAAGACTTACTCATCAGGCTTCAAATACCATTGAAAATTCATTTTCCTAAAAACAATGTATGAAAGTTTTAATTAAACATTGTCAAACTATTTATGATGTACAGTTCAGAGTATGTACATTTAACCAACATTAAAAACCCTTCCCACTGTACTAGAGACTTCTAAAGGGGTTGTTCTGTCCTGATCAAAGTTACCATTTAATTTGTTGGGTAGGATTATTATATTTAAAATTATATTTTTACCTTCTTTCTTTTATATGCTCTTGAACTTTATGGTGCTGATCCGCAAAAAAAAAAGAAAAATGTCTCCGACGTGTATAAGAGCTTAACCTCCTTCTTGGGGGGCCCAAAACCTCCCAAAATATCATTATGACCAACATATAGAGGTGAGCAGGCAGAATTGAATTTATATTACATAGCTTCACAACTGACACAAGTACTAGTGGTTATACCTAAAGTTATTACCTCAGCCTTAACAGTGGATACAGCTATACTTTCATTCTTAAAAGGGGTTGTAAACCTTCCTGTTTTTTCACCCCAATCCTATGCATTCAGGTGAAAAAACATCTGATAATTACTGGCCCCCCAACCCCCCAGTTTACTTACCTGAGCCTTCGAAAGTCCCGCGTTGAGAACGCGCTTGATCTCGGCTCTTCATTGGATAGATTGAAAGCAGTGCAGCCATTGGCTCCCGCTGCTGTCAATCAAATCCAATGATGCGGGTGCCGAGTCCGGCATTCGTGTCTACGGACGCAAATGCAGGACTCAGGTGCGTGCCCGCAAGGTAACCCCCTTGGAAAAGTGCTTCTCAGAGGGGGGTTATCTGAGGCGGGGAGGAGCCGATACAGCCACGAGGGACCCCAGAAGACGAGGATCAGGGCCACTCTGTGCAAAACGAGCTGCACAGTGAGGGCAAGTATGACATGTTTGTTATTTTTTATATTCCAACCTTTACAATCACTTTAAAATCCCTAGCTAACTTATTTAACTGTAAACATATCCCCCCATCTTACTGGAGGATAGGGGTGCAACGGATCAAAAAACTCACGGATCGGATCGATCCTCGGATCAGGAGTCACGGATCGGATCATTTTCGGATCAGCAAAAAAAAAAAAAAAGACAAATCTTGTTACACCCACCAGAGTTTTAGATTTCACAGTTCTTCTCAACACAAAACTGAGCTTATGTGCTTAAATACAGTGTTTGGAAATCCGACGGACTGTTTATTGCTAATATGACAGAACACCTCTGATTTTCACATTTAAACAGTCCGTCAGATTTACAAATACTGTATTTAAGCGTATAAGCTCTGTTTTGTGTTGAAATAACTGCATCTCGCAATACTTATATGTGCAGCCAAGTGGAAGTCGCAGCCCCATGTACGAAAGTGGTGTCACCAGTTCCCTACTGTGACCTGAACTATCCCAATCATCAGATCCCTTTAGTGTCATTGATCGGCGGGCTGAGTGTCTAGTGAAAATCCCCCCTACGTGCTCAGTCCATACAGATCCCCCCCGATCGCCTCCTCCCTCTTCTCTGGCAAGCAGCAGGACGCCTGGTGCGGCGGTGTGGATTCCTCAAGGTGCAGCATGGAGCTCATCGCTGGGCTGTTAGGAGTCAATGACATATTGAGCTCAAGTGCCCACAAACTTCCGAGGAGCAGCCTGCATCCCCCGCGCCGGGTGGACCTCGATGGCCGCCGCTTCGATAGCCAGGCCGAAGCCGCGGCCTTTCCTATGGACCGGGAGGCACGTGGATCGCCGTGTGTCCCGACCCGAAGGTGCTGATCCGTATCGGATCAGTTGCACCCCTAGTGACAATACTTGATGTGTTCCCACTGTCATATGGCATTCTTGTGCCACAGTGCCTACACACCGTCACGGTTTTATCCACTAACCTCTTTCCTTCATCATTATATTTGACATGGAAGACAAAATGCTCCCATACAGGGGATTTAACTGACGCGGGGCATTCAAGCTCCTCCATTCGCCATGACCACGCTGTGTGTGGACTGAACATGCGCAAATTATTATTATTATTTTTTTTTTAGAAAACAATCCTCGGATCACGTGTCTGCGGTTCGGATCAATCTTTTTCGGTTCGGATCACGGATCAATGACGATCCGTTGCACCCCTACTGGAGGAGTAGAAATATATATATAAAAATAAAAAATAAATGTTACCCTTATTTGCTGGTGTTTACATAAAGTACCGTAGGTACTCTATCTTACAATTAGCTCTCCCAATACACATTTGTGTTGCTCCCAAAAGTGTCTAGACTCTCTGGAGAAATACATAAGGCGCAATTTGGCATTATAAATCTCCACCAACTTTATGCAGGATCTAAATTTAAATCATTTGAGGCTCTTCAGCAGAATACATTGTTTTTGCCCTATATTCAACTTTAGCATGCAGTGGCGGCTTAGTTTGGGTTAACAGGTGTAGTTGTGCAACCACATTCCCTAGAGAAAGTTACTCATCTCTGAACATAAGAAATTGCCCCTACTTATGCAGCTTACTATTCAAATTTGATATCCCTGAAATTCCATAAACTTTTCAAATTAAACAATCAATGGAAATTGGATTTTCTTGATACTCCAGAAGAGATTTGGAAGAGAGTGTAGTCTTAAAGCGGGATTCCACTCGCAATTTTTTTTTTTTAAAGTCAGCAGCTACCAACAGTGTAGCTGCTGACTCTTAATAAGGACACTTACCTGTCCTAGTTGCCTGCGATGTCGGTCCCCCAACCCTTACTAAGGGAAACAGGTAGTGAAGCTTTACGTCTTCACTGCCCGTTTCCTACTGCGCATGGGCGACTCGCACGGCGCTTTGCGAATGGAGCCGCGATACCCGGAAGACACCCCGAGGCAACATGTCAGCTACCTCGGCATGCACCAGGTGAGTGACCGACTCCTCGTTCTTAGGCAAGTATTTCATAATGAGCTAGTATGCAGCGCATACTTGCTCATTATGCCTTTTGCCTGATGACAAAAAAAATAAATTTGGGGGACTATGCAACCGATTTAATTACTTTCAAGTCTAGGAGCTGCTCCAAAAATGTTAAACTATTTGGTTTAAATGGGCAAATATATGCCAGACACTCTTGACTCTGAAGAGAATGGTGTGTTGTAATGGTGTGGACCCCTGACCCTCGAAGTAGGACCAATGTCGCAAGGCAAAGTAGGATCAACAGTTGCTCAACAGTCGTGTCATAAGTGTGAAGTGGTTAAACTGACCACATTTACAGACCGGAGGTCAAAAACATAAATGTATTATATTGCAACTTAACAAGTCCACGATGCGGTGGCTGAAATTATTTTCTTTTTTTCGCACCTGTTGATTCTGCCAGCAAGTTGTTTTCCAACCTTCTTTAACCGCTTAACGACCGCCGCATGTACATATACGTCGGCAAAATATCACGGACAGGCAAAACGACGTGCCCACACGTCGCTGCCTTTCGGCTGGTCAGGGGTCCGATCGGGGCCCCCCACGGTACATGCGGCGGTCGGTAAGCCTCAGGGAGCGATCCGGGATGAGGGCGCGGCTATTCGTTTCTAGCCGCCCCCTCGCGATCGCTCCCCGGAGCTGAAGAACGGGGAGAGCCGTATGTAAACACGGCTTCCCCGTGCTTCACTGTGGCAGCTGCATCGATCGTGTCATCCCTTTTATAGGGAGACACGATCGATGACGTCAGACCTACAGCCACACCCCCCTACAGTTGTAAACACACACTAGGTGAAACATAACTCCTTCAGCGCCCCCTGTGGTTAACTCCCAAACTGCAACTGTCATTTTCACAACAATGCAATTTAAATGCATTTTTTGCTGTGAAAATGACAATGGTCCCAAAAATGTGTCAAAATTGTCTGAAGTGTCCGCCATAATGTCGCAGTCACAAAAAAAAAAAAACGCTGATCGCCGCCATTAGTAGTAAAAAATAATAAAAATGCAATAAAACTATAACCTATTTTGTAAACGCTATAAATTTTGCGCAAACCAATCGATAAATGCCTATTGCGATTTTTTTTACCAAAAATAGGTAGAATACAACATATCGGCCTAAACTGAGGGAAAAAAAAAAAATTCTATATGTTTTTGGGGGATATTTATTATAGCAAAAAGTAAAAAATATTGCATTTTTTTTAAAAAATTGCCGCTCTATTTTTGTTTATAGCGCAAAAACAAAAACCGCATCCGGTCGCATTACGATTTTCCGAAAGTAGCCGAACGTCGGTGCGCAGGCGCTGTATAGAGCCAGCGCCGACATTCGGCTTCTTTCGGCTACTCGTGAAGCGACCGTCGGAAGCCTGTCAATCAAGAAGGAACGCCCATACCCGAACACCATACCCGGAAGCGGCGGAGAAGATCGCTCTCTACAACGGTAGGTACAGCGTCGATTTTAAAACTAGCCGATTCCCCTAGACAAAATGAGCATCAATCTAAGGGTAAAACATTTTTGGAGGGGGAACTACCACTTTAATTAAAAGCCAGCAGCTACTGACTTTTAATATATAGAAAAATGAAAAAAAACAAAAGGTTGGCGCTGCGCTAAAAAATTTATGATAAAAAAGTGATGAGTGATGTTATGAACAAACAAAAGAAAGATATGTAGCAGCTAGCACTAAAATGTGTACAACAAATTAAGAAGCATAAATATAAAAGGCAGTGCAGCGCTGTTAATAGTGATAGAATACTTAAATACAATTAAGTAAAAAACAGTGTAAACAAAAATAACTCTTTGATAAGAGAAGGAATCCAAATAAATGAATTAAATTAATAAGTGATAGAAAAAACAGCAAAGTCCATTTAAAAACCCAGAAATTAAAAAGTGTCTCAATCTGGTGTGAAAACAATTCCTTAATTAGCAAGATGTGATGATATCTTGATTGCTGTGAGAAGGTGTTCACCCATGCAATTCGTGAAGTAAGGATTAACCGCTTACCAGAGATAAAGACTGTTTTCCACCAGTCTTATAGAGCCTATGGGAAGTCTGGTCTCCCAATACCCTTTCAGCAATATTAAACCTCAGCAATCGATCCGGGTATCATAAATTGGAACAAAAGAAACTTTTCATAGTGCATACCGTTTAAACCAAGGTAGGATTTAATAAAAGTAATGCACTTACAGTTATGTTGCCAAAAAACCGCATATAAGTGGACAAAGAAAAGAGAGCGCTTCAGCTGTAGTGTTCCGATGCTCCTCGCTACTCAGTCTGCAACCACGGCCAGCGTTCAGAACGGAACGCGATGACGTCACGGCACCCAACAATTGTTTCGTCACGAAGGGACTTCTACGGGGGAATAGCCGGATGAGGTTTAATATTGCTGAAAGGATATTGGGAGACCAGACTTCCCATAGGCTCTATAAGACTGGTGGAAAACAGTCTTTATCTCTGGTAAGCGGTTAATCCTTACTTCACGAATTGCATGGGTGAACACCTTCTCACAGCAATCAAGATATCATCACATCTTGCTAATTAAGGAATTGTTTTCACACCAGATTGAGACACTTTTTAATTTCTGGGTTTTTAAATGGACTTTGCTGTTTTTTCTATCACTTATTAATTTAATTCATTTATTTGGATTCCTTCTCTTATCAAATAGTTATTTTTGTTTGCACTGTTTTTTACTTAATTGTATTTAAGTATTCTATCACTATTAACAGCGCTGCACTGCCTTTTATATTTATTTTTAATATATAGACACTTACATGTCCAGGGTGCCCGCGATGTCGGCAGCCAAAGCCGATCTGACGCTTGAGGATCGGCTGCTCCTGCTGCCGCCATCCTTGGTAAGGGAATCAGGAAGTGAAGCCTTGCTGCTTCACTTCCCGATCCTCACTAGTCCCTGCTGTCTTCTGGGACCTGTGTCTCCCAGAAGACAGCGGGGGAGGACAGAATAGGCGCCGGAAGTGGCGTAGATCACCGAGGAGGTGACGCTAAAATGGTTTAAGCCCATTGAAACTGCTTAAAAACAACCTTTTTTGCATTAGAGGGTTTGCTGTGAGGTGAGGAACCTGCAGTAGATGATGGTGCTCTAAATAGGCAAACGGCTCACATCCACACGGCAGGGGAGGCCCATTCATATAGGGAAGCATGATTTGGTATTGTGAGGTAGAACTCCTTTCTTTAGTAGCCACCTTAATGCACTACCTCACCCATCAAGCCATAATATTCTATGCATATGTACAGAAAGTAAAGGCATTCTGCAAATTTGACAGATCACTCTCTCCGTGGCTTCTATACTAAAGAGCAATGCGGAGGACAAGAGTTGTAACTTTGCAGCAAGATTAGAATTACCTGCAAAAATCAGAGAAAGTTCACTATTCATTTCTCTAATCCAGTTTGCCATGGTCCAGCAAAATAAATCTTCAACTGCCTATCAGCTGAATCCTTAGACTGCATTCACACAGGAGTTTAGCCATGCTACGAAACCCAGCGATTCCTGCAGCTGGTATTGACAACTGTGTGCGGATAGCTGTGGCTGCCAAGCCCATGCTGTTGGCAGCTGCAGCTAACTGTGACTGCTTGCACAGGCAGCGATTACCTGCAGTGATCATGGATGGAAGCACTTTGTGGGAGATGAGCAGCATATATAAAATGTACAGGGAAGCTCTGTCTTAGCTCATCAACGTAGCTGGTCCCATACCAGGATATAGGCTTTACTTGTCATGGTGGGCATACCAAAATGGTTCTTTAGGGTTTGGGTGCCAAAAGGAATCAACCATGGCCCTGGACTTGTATAGCACCCTAGAGCTAACTCACTTGCTGCATCATGTACTGAGGTAGGTCAAAGCAAACCTTACAGGCCGGCCTCATTGTGTGTTTCAGATACAGTTCCCAAGATGTACATCAAGGGTAACCAGTCTATAAACTGCTAAATGAGCCATAAATAAGATCGAGATAGAAGTGTCAAAGAAGGAAAGCTGGTGAAAATTCTAAAAAAACGGCACTACTAAAAAAAAAAAAAAAAAAAAACACCCAAAGCTTTAGGGAGTGTGTAGGGTTATATGGGTACACTGTGGGGGCTAGCTTCCAGAACCGTGAAGGTAGCGGCATATGACCCATGGTCCCGCTTGAATCAACTGGTCTGTACCATTAAAGCTCTTTACAGCACTGTGATACATCACAGGAGTTCATATTTATGACTACTTGGGGTATGCTGCCACTATAAAGGTCAATGGAAACTTCACAAAAAAGGCAGGAAACCCCACCCAAGCATAGCTGAGGTAATGGCCACCAAAAAGACCACCTTACGCGCAAGAAAATCTCTTGGGGAGATTCAAAAGGACGCATGCAATTGCATGACAAGGGGACCCCAGGCTCTAAATACAAACCTCAGCTGCATCCAAACTCATTGGAATCACAGCTGAATTGCACTAAAAACGCACTCAAATAGCACCGCATATGTGTGAACCTAGCCTAAAGCAGGATGGAAGATCAAACCCTGCAACAGCAACTCTGGACAATCTGGCAGAGCTCATGACTCATCTGCCAAAGGTTTAGGTCAGCATACATTTTTCTTGACCGAGTAGGTGCGACCAGAGTGAACAGAATGCCCTCTATCATGCATGACGGATGATGAAGAAGCTGAAGTTGAGGGGACGCAAAAGATAACGGAAAACTGATTTAGGCCCTTTCCACTAGAGTTGCACCAAATGGAAATTTGGTGCCAAATGCAGGATGTACTTAAATCAGTACCAAAGCTGAAAATTACAGCTTTAATATATATATATATATATAAAAAACAAAATTAAATAAAAATTGGATTATAGTCGACTTTTTAACTAGTATGAATTGTCGACCATTATTGGCACCTTTAGCGCAAGAAAAAGCTCAAGCAAAATGTATGCTGTTATATCTTGCCACCAAGAGATATACATCTGGCATCCCCTAGCACAGACAAATCTGTGTGAAGACCTCTGCGTAGAATGCATTCTCACACAATTAGCTGCTCATGGCTGCGAAATTCTTACTGCCAATTTTCCAAGCCAGGAATGTGCATGGCAGAGAGGGCAAGAGTGTAAAGTACTATCCAAGACAAAATAAGCCCCAATTCTTCTTGAGCAAAGCTACTTCTGGTCCCTCCTAGATGACCAATGTATGCCACAGCCATGGCATTGTCTGACTGCACCCTGATGAAGAGACCAATGTTGGAGAGCCAGCCAAATCGGCTGAAGTTACAGAATTTTGATCGGCAACATCTACTCCACTGATAATCACACTCACTGAACCGAGAGGTTTTCCTGAACACCTCCACAGCCCGACAGGCTGATATCAGTCATCAAGATGTTCCACTTCAATGGAAGGCAGGATCTCCCGGTATCCAGTATCTGAATGGATACACATCATTCCAGGTCACTGATTTTGGCAGACTGCTGCATCGGTAGATCCAAGGACTACCGACTTCAGACCCATACAGAAAAGATTTTGCACTGAAGAGCTCTACAATAAAATTGAACATAGGGGGACTGCAACCCAGCTACCATCTTTTCCAGTACCTTCATATAAGCCTGTATCAAGGGCTGTCCAAGAACCTCAGGGACTCCACCTGGGATTAAATGAGATAGGCATTTTTCATTTCTCCTGCGGATCACTAACTTCAACTAAGCCTAAGTGCTCCAGACTTTGCATCAGAACCAAGGTCAGCTTCTGAAGGTCTGACATCCAACTGTACCTATGCAGAACTTGGACCTTCTGCTGGATATTTGACATTTGTTTTTTGAGTCAACTACTCCTTAAGAAGCATGTCATTCATGTACCCTCCATGTTGATACATTGGGTCCCAAGCAACTGCAGAACCAAAGCCAATATCTTGGTTTTCACACACTGGGGGCCATGGACAGGTCGAAAGGCAATGCTACAAACTGGTAGTAGGAATCCTCCACTACAAACTGCAGAACCCATTGGGGAGGCTGTAAAATCAAGTTGTGGAAGTAGGCATCCTTGACGAAGCAAAACAAAATCACCGACCGGGTGAACGCGATCCTGAATTTTGGTACCTTGGGGAACCTGTTGAGATCCTAAAGGTCTGGACTTGGTTTGGAAACCATGAACAGGCTGTAATAGAAGACATGTGACCTCTACTTCTGGCACAGTTGAGATAGTCCCTTGGAACAGCGGTCTTTACAGGGCCACAAAGAAAACTGCTTTTATGTGCATCTGAAGACATTTGAGCAAAATAAAGCAGTGGTCTCCAAACTACTGACCTTTACTTGCTTTTCCGGCCCTTTGGGCACCATTTCATTCCATGACACCAACGACGGGGCATAATTCCTGCCAATGACACCAACGATAGAACATTGTTTACTCCCATTGATACCGGGATATTTTCTACTCCTGATGGCCACGGTTCAGCCCCTCTAAGGTCTGAAGGACCCTTAACTGGCCCTTTGTTTAGAAGGTTAAGAGACCCCTGACAAAGTGAGGAGGGCGAAGCAGCAAAACTTTAGCTTGTAGCTTCTAGACACCACACTGCAGACCCAGTTGTCTGACTTCCCAAGTTCAGGCAACCACAAAGGCCATAAGATGTCGCCTTCACATTGAGAGTATACCTCCAGAACTGGATGACTTGGGTGTCCAGCTCTTCTTGCGGGATTGGGATGTAGAGCCATTTGCTTACAAAATAAACTATAAAGGATTCCCCAGTTTCTGACCCTTTTGAAAACCCCATTTCTTGTAAAATTCCACATCCTTGGGGTAAAAGTGAGCAAAATGCTTTGAGTGAGCCCAATCACATACATCTTACATAACTTCTTGTGAGGGTGGACTGGAAAGAACTTCGGATTTTTTGGCAGGTGCTAGGACCCAAAACCAGTGACTTTAGAAGAGGATTTTAGCAGCAATAACTTCAGATTAGTGTGTACCACATTTGCCAGGAAGCTCATTATGGTCTTTTATGTCTGAGACAGGCCTGGACCCTGAGGTTCCTCCTAGAAGGATTTGCCTACAGAGGATTTCTGATGCTCAACAGCTTCCTCCTCTTCCTCATCATAATGAGTGTCTTCCACCACCTCATCCTCCCTCAAAAGGAAAGGAAAAGAAAGTTCCCATATTAGCATCCCCAGAGTTCCAAACCAGTGACTAACCTGGAAAGCTGATCACGCAGCCCAGATATAACTGAACAAAATGTCTTCCTTGACACACAAAAAGTGAAGGATTGTCCCATGAAACAGTGGAAATAGCAGATAAGAGCAGGGGTTCATAGCTGATCTGACCCCTAGGGGGAGCCACTGAAGGGCAAACTTTGCAGGGGTCCTCTGTACCCGATATGAGATTTGGAAACCCAACCCAGTGACCCCCCTCACCTCTCTGCTTGCATGAGGCCATGGCCTAAGGGTTAAACAGGCCTCTGAATGCCAGTGGGTAGTGCTCACCCAACTGAGAGGAACGTCAGCCTATGCTGACAAACGTGGCAATGCAGCCCTTAGCAAACAATTTCTCCAATACTTGCTGTGGCTGGCAATTGCGAATGATCAGAGCTGTAGGTGAAAAAGTTGATTCCAGTATTTCTCAGGACTTGTGGATTCCAGCGCAGTGGCAACAGTGCAAGACCAGAAGCTCAGGGACACGTGTACTGCCCTGTGCGTGATGATGTAACCATGCTCCATTTCAGACTGCCTCCTTTGAGATCCACTGCAGCCTTATGTCTCTTCCATAGGGAAAATTTGCACAATCACTGCAGAAACACAGGAAATACTGCCAAGGAGGACTGCCACATGCTCAACTAAACCTCTGAGGCACTCACCAGTCCAAGGTTGAGGGTCAGCAAGCCCAATTTTCACCCATTACAGTAGATCCACCCTGCAGGGCCTTCAGAGACCATACTTCCCTCCTGCCTACAGGATCCAGTGATGACCAGCAGGCATTACATTCTGTCCCCACTCTTGAATGCAGGTTCTGGGTACAGTCCTTATTGGCTATAGCAATTGATCTGTATGAAGTCCACCTTACCACATCAGCGAGCGGTGTTAGAACAGACAGGACATTGGAACTAAGCCAATAATAGGAACACCTTCAAGCATATCCATCACCGAAGGACACTAGACTAAAAATGGAGACTTTGATGAACTGGAAGGGGTTATGTCTGCGCAGGGTGTCCATTCATTTAAAAGGTGGAAAGTGGAAACGTAACCCAAGTAGTAACGAGTATGAAGGCCTCTGTGTCCTGCAATGAATGATTAAGAAAACGAAAAACATGCCATAAACATAGTTTGGGCTCTTTTGTAACACACACACACACCAATGGCAACATAAAACACGTTTCTTGGCCAAAGTTTGAACAAGTTTTTGTTGCTTCAATGCAAGGCCTGTGAGTGCCTCTTCCACTCCAGTTTGTATGTACTTTCCATGAGTACTCTCCCAGGCAATCTTTGCCATCATCGGCGTGTGGTGCCCAACAGTGGACTATAATGTCTTGTGCTCAGTCTGGTAGCAGCAACAAAGGAATCGGAAAACAGAATTCCTCAACTTCCTCTTCATATTACAGAAGTTTTACTCTTCAGGGGAGGAAATATTTTACACAAACAGCCAGTCAGGTGCTTTTATGGTACCTTATTCAACTGGCTGTTAGTATTAATTCGCAAGACCGCTTCTCACTGTACTACTATGAGGCGTGGAGAATGTGCTCTCTACTTCTCATCGCACCTTCATAAACTGCTCCACAGAGGAGATAAGTCAATAATACTCATTACAGTGGATTATTTCCAATCAACAAACATACATCACAGTAATTATTAGGGGTTCCCTGAGACCGGAAACATTTTTTACAGTGCTTCAAATGGAAACTGTTCTTTTGTTTGTTTACTTCCCTAACTCATCTCTCTGCTCCAGTGCTATCCCGGATGCAGCACTGCTCTCCGGTCTTCCTGGATTCAGAGGAGACTCTGAGGGCAGAAGGATCCATAGGCTTCTGCCACTGTCAATCTTCTGTGAGGAGGGAGCAGGGGGCGTGTCTTGCAAGAATTGTGTGCGTCTATGGATGCACACAGCCCAGCTTAGGAGCGTACATGCACAGGTGCTCCCTTGTCACCCGGCTTCCTAAAGGGGCACCTGGAAGAAAAAGGAGCAGGCAGCACTGGCGGGGCACCGCCAAAGAGGTGGTAAGGGACTGCTCTTGCAGCATCATTGCACAGAGCAGGTAAGCAGAACATATTTTTTTATTTTGCATCACTTTAAAGGTTCCTCTATGGTAAAAAGGGTGCACTATGTTAAGTAAATGAGAAGAGGTGAAATATGTTCATAGGATGACAACGCTGCTCCTTCAAAACAAGTGCGTGTTGTCACCCCAGGACTGAAACATTTAACGGTCATGAAACTAAAAAAATAGAAGCAGCCATCTCAAACACAGACTAGTGACCTGCAATCTATTAGTATTGTGTTATTTTCCATTGGAGTTGTGCATTAACCAGTAGAGCCCTGCATTGCTGCTACTCGGATCTGGCACGTCTCCCATGCAGAGCAATGATCGGCCTCTTTGTGCTTTCTATGACTTCCGGCCACGGCCAGTCCCTCCCTAACACTTCTGACAACAAGCTCCCATCACGGCGCATCGCCCTCCCGAATGAATGCCATCCTCATCTACTCAATACTGACATTAATAGCGGAGACCCCCATCATACTGTGCACTGCACAGTCACACTTTCCCACCATCCGACCTCGGAGTGCCACTTACACTGCTCGCCGCAGGCTGTACATACAGCTGACCTTTCCCTCCAAGCACTGCCGACAAGCCCCGAGTCCCATCCGGCCGCCTTACTCTACACGTGTCTTCGGGGTTTGTTTTGTTTTTTTGTTTAGTTTTTTTTTGCTTTATCCTAAAGAAAAAAAAAGCTGCTCCACCGTTCTTCCAACCACACGGGAGACACCGACTGCGCAGGCGCAGAGCGGGCGGCTGACGTCACTCACCTGGCATCGCCAGCAGGAAGAGCGCGCGGCTCCAATCACGTGCTGCTCACAAGTCTGGGAGCAGGAGGGGCGGAGCTTACCGAGCAATCGGCACATAACCCCACATCATCCAATTAATTTATTTTATAGACGGGACACCCGTGGAAGTGTGACCCCCACATCAACTCCAACACCACATCTGTCATTGGGAAAAAATAAATCAATAATAAAAGGTGCCAGATTTCACACCTTTACATCGTTTACACCATTTTACACCATCACCCACAGCCACATATATTGTAGGGACGCTGTGCTTCTGGGTACATATGCAATGTTGTCTTACATTACATAAAAGCAGAAATTCCACCAAGGAACACATTGTGAGCTGGAATAGAGAATTCCAAATATTCCTATTAAAGTAATAGTCAACCCTAACACTAAAATCTCTAAATCTACAGGCATTTATGATGTAACACTAACCTACCTAGCCCTGTAAAGAAGACATCGCTATACATACCTTTTCTGAAGCCACTCCAGTCTGATCTCACACTGAGCTGTCAGCGGTGGTCTCTCTGTAGAGGAGACAGCCGACAACGGAAGCCCCATATTAACTCTATGGGCGACGTCACTTTCCTGACATTTCACAACCGTTGTCGGCTGTCTCCTCTGCAGAGCTTCCACCGCTGGAGACCGGAGCAGCTTCAGAAAAGGTATGTATAGCGATTTCTTCCTTACAGGTTAGTCTTAGATTGTGAATGCAAGTAGATTTACAGATTTTAGTGTTAGATTGAACTTCCATTTTAAACTAATTTCACACAAGGCAATTACAGTGATTAGAGCTAATAATAGCCACTAATTACTGTATAAATGACATTGGTAGGGAAGGGGTTAACACTAGGGGGTAATCAAGGCGTTAAGTGTTCCCTAAGGAGGTGTTCCAAACTGTGGGGGAGTGTACTGACTGTGAGTAGAAATAAATCGCTGTTCCTGATCACTAGGAACAGGCAATCTCTCTCTACTCCCCTGACAGAACGGGGATCTGTTTGTTTACATTGACAGATCCCCATTCTAGCTCTCTGTGGACTGATCGTGGGTGGATGGTGGACATCTCGGCCGCCGGCCACGTGCCTGCTATAGCCTCTAAAGGGACCGCAGTACCGGTATGCCGTTGCGCACAGCCAAGCCAAGCTGCCGCAGTATAACTAAGGCAGCTGGTCGGCAAACAGTTAACATATATTTTAGTGGTGTTACTATATACCCCATAGTAGGAGAAGGGAGTCATCGCTCCAGGTGGGTATGCTGAGCAATCAATAACTTCTCAGGAAACCTGAAAAGACAAATGCACAAGGCAAATAGTAGAGGCTAGAAAATGGACGGCCGCACTCCAAAAAAGCCATGACTAAGCACTGATCTATAGTGTGAAACGCGTAGGCACCTATCCCTATTTTTTGCTGCATTTTGTAGTGCATTTTCTATTTGTTTTACAATAAAGACAACCAAAGGTTTTTTTGGAGTGCGGCTGTTCATTTTCTAGCCTCTACTATATACCCCATAGTGTGTTTACAGACCCGGTTCTTTTAATAGACTAAAACCAACATGCACCCCTTTGAGTAACCTCAGACCAGGCTTATACTTTACTGAACAAGTGTGGCATAACAGTTCAATATAAACGTCTTTCCCCTGACTCTGACTAATGTGGTGTGGCTGTCCAGGCATACCTCTGTGAGGTAAGAGTCCATTATGGAATTGTCCATGGCTAAGATGTCTCTAAACGTCCCAATGTCTTCAGTCCCAATTCCACATACAGACAAAACACAGTCAGTTAGGAAGATCCAGCCAAAAGCGAGGCCTGGATCTCAGCCCTCCCTCTTTTTTATAGCACAGATTGGCTGGCCAAAACCAAAAAGCCCGGGAACAGAACTTCACAAGCTAACCCCTTAGCCACTAACTTACTAGAACCAAACACAGTTCAACCCGCCTCACTGCACTTGTATTCTATTGAGAACTGCAAGCCATCTTTTGCAATGGAAGATGGGAATTATAATGACAGCAGCTGTGGGGGGATAAGATTCCCCACATGCTATCATGAGGGGGCGTTCTGGTGGTGGGGTGGTCTCCCTGGCACCATATTATATGTTACAAACTAAATACAGGTGTAACACAATGTATAAAGATGGAGTTTGCCTTTAATATACTGTAAATTGTAGCGACTGATAGGGAAAGAAAACTTTCCGCAATGGGACTAGATCAGGGATGAAGACAAAAACTTTGATCAACAAATTCTGAAGAAATAATGTCTAGTCATAGAACTAGCAACTGTCACATAACAAGTGCATAATGACAGATATTTGCATACCGTTGTTACAATAAAGGCTAATCCACTGCAGATATAGTCCATCTTTATCCAGCGTTCCATAGTACAGATGTACGCAGGAATGTGCATGTGCCCTTACTACCATTGTTAGAATTAATTAAAGAGACATAGCCAGGAACAAACACATCAAGTCAACACATGACAGATGTGACACCCTTAGGACAAAAAACAACAAACAACTGCAAGCCAAGTAAGGTGTGAATTTACAACCACATCCCATAGAGAAGGAAGGCCACTGCCAAATCATTACAGTCTGTACATCAAAAATGCAATAACTCTCATACAGTGTCAGGTGAGCACCCATTTCACACAGGTCTTTCAGACGATTCACCTTGGCACATTCAACAGGTGATCCATGAAGAGATCCTCTGCTAAATCAGAGCAGAATAAGAAAGATGTAATTTTTGTGACCTTCATGTCCGTTCAGTGATTATCTCCACTTAAAAAATTGAGCTTTCCAGATCCATATTAGATCTATGGGCAGTCAGATGTAAACCAGGGGCAGATCCAGAGTCTAGTCTCGGGAGGGGCACTGCCAGAAAATAAGGCGTGTTTATAAAACTATATTTAACGTATCATACAGTCCTAACGTTGTTTAAAACAGTGACATGTTTATCATTCCAGATTCTATTATTACATTACAGACACATTGTAATGTAATCATTACTGTCCCGCACCTGTGTCACCTTCTTCTTCTTCATTACTGTCCCCCACTTGTGTCACCTTCTCCTTCATTACTGTCCCCCACTTCTGTCACTGTCTTCTTCATTACTGTCCCCCACTTGTGTCACCTTCTTCTTCATTACTGTCCCCCACTTGTGTCACCTTCTCCTTCATTACTGTCCCCCACTTGTGTCACCTTCTTCTTCATTACTGTCCCCCACTTGTGTCACCTTCTCCTTCATTACTGTCCCCCACTTCTGTCACTGTCTTCTTCATTACTGTCCCACACCTGTGTCACCTTCTCCTTCATTACTGTCCCCCACTTGTGTCACCTTCTCCTTCATTACTGTCCCCCACTTGTGTCACCTTCTTCTTCATTACTGTCCCGCACCTGTGTCACCTTCTTCTTCTTCATTACTGTCCCCCACTTGTGTCACCTTCTCCTTCATTACTGTCCCCCACTTCTGTCACTGTCTTCTTCATTACTGTCCCCCACTTCTGTCACCTTCTCCTTCATTACTGTCCTACACCTGTGTCACCTTCTCCTTCATTACTGTCCCCCACTTGTGTCACCTTCTCCTTCATTACTGTCCCCCACTTGTGTCACCTTCTTCTTCATTACTGTCCCCCACTTGTGTCACCTTCTCCTTCATTACTGTCCCCCACTTGTGTCACCTTCTCCTTCATTACTGTCCCCCACTTCTGTCACTGTCTTCTTCATTACTGTCCCCCACTTCTGTCACCTTCTTCTTCATTACTGTCCCACACCTGTGTCACCTTCTCCTTCATTACTGTCCCCCACTTGTGTCACCTTCTTCTTCATTACTGTCCCCCACTTGTGTCACCTTCTCCTTCATTACTGTCCCCCACTTGTGTCACCTTCTCCTTCATTACTGTCCCCCACTTCTGTCACTGTCTTCTTCATTACTGTCCCCCACTTCTGTCACCTTCTCCTTCATTACTGTCCCACACCTGTGTCACCTTCTCCTTCATTACTGTCCCCCACTTGTGTCACCTTCTTCTTCATTACTGTCCCCCACTTGTGTCACCTTCTCCTTCATTACTGTCCCCCACCTGTGCTACCTTCTTCTTCATCCTGTCCCCCACCTGTGACACCTTCTTCTTCATTACTGTCCCCCACCTGTGTCACCTTATCATTACAGTCCCCCACTTGTGTCACCTTCCACTTGTGTCACCGTCTTCTTCATTACTGTCCCCCACCTGTGCTACCTTCTTCTTCATCCTGTCCCCCACCTGTGACACCTTCTTCTTCATTACTGTCCCACACCTGTGTCACCTTCTCCTTCATTACTGTCCCCCACTTGTGTCACCTTCTTCTTCATTACTGTCCCCCACTTGTGTCACCTTCTCCTTCATTACTGTCCCCCACCTGTGCTACCTTCTTCTTCATCCTGTCCCCCACCTGTGACACCTTCTTCTTCATTACTGTCCCCCACCTGTGTCACCTTATCATTACAGTCCCCCACTTGTGTCACCTTCCACTTGTGTCACCGTCTTCTTCATTACTGTCCCCACTTGTGTCACCTTCTTCTTTACTGTCCCCTGCTTGTGTCACTTTCTCCTTCATTACTGTCCCGCACCTGTGTCACCTTTTTCTTCTTCATTACTGTCCCCCACTTGTGTCACCTTCTTCTCCTTTACTGTCTCCCGTTTGTGTCACCTTCTCCTTCATTACTCTCCCCCACATGTGTCACCTTCTTCTTCTTTACTGTCCCCCACTTGTGTCACCTTCTTCTTCTTCTTTACTGTCCCTCGCTTGTGTCACCTTCTTCATTACTGTCCCCCACTTGTGTCACCTTCTTCTTTACTGTCCCTCGCTTGTGTCACCTTCTTCATTACTGTCCCCCACTTGTGTCACCTTCTTCTTCATTACTGTCCCCCACTTGTGTCACCTTCTTCTTCATTACTGTCCCCCACTTGTGTCACCTTCTTCTTCATTACTGTCCCCCACTTATGTCACCTTTTCCTTCATTGCTGTCCCCCACCTGTGTGACCTGTCTCACTGAAGCTAACTTTTATGGTAGGCTAAGTTTATATTTTTACAGTGACATTAGTTTAAGAAGTTTTTTCAATTTTTTTTTTAATGCGTCTTCATTTTTTATTGGGGGCTTGCTAGTTTCTTTAGTTACTTTCTTTTAAAAAATGGGGCGATGCGCCCCAGTGATCTTTGGTTTCTCTTTAATGTTGTCCAGGTAGATCTCCATCTCTCAAAGGTTGCCTACCCCTGGTCTAAGGCTGCTTTCACACTGAGCAGCGCCGGGCGCAAGGGGGGGAAAATCGCAATCTGATTATTTAACGGTTAATCGTGCAGCTATAATATATATATATATATACCGTATATGTGTGTGTATATATATATATATACACACACACACAGGAGATTTTTGCTATGTTGATCACCTGTCATCACCACTGGCTAGTGATGGCTATATCTAGAGGACAATGAAGTGTAACATGTAGGAAAATGTCCTGTAATAAATATACACATGATTTATAATAAATATAAAAATATCCTGTAATATATGCATATATGTCCTGTAATAACTAGAACAATAATTATATAAATATCCTGTGTTTACAATGGGTATAGAAAAGAAACACCCAGTTTTAAAACAATCACATTTTGTTGCTTTGCAGCCTAAATGAAGACACACAGTTTTTGTTTTATCCAGCTGTATTTATTCAATGCAACTTATAACATCCA
This sequence comes from Rana temporaria, assembly GCF_905171775.1. NCBI lineage: Eukaryota > Metazoa > Chordata > Amphibia > Anura > Ranidae > Rana > Rana temporaria. The sequence continues at coordinate 52,901,495 of NC_053501.1, forward strand.
AGAGAAAGATATAACCCCAAAATGTCAGAAAAAAAAATACATTTAAAAGCATAATCACTTAGTTGGAAAAAGGATCACCCCTCCTAAAAAGACTTGTAAACTCAATCAGGTGTAGCTAATCACCTTATCAAAGGCTCACAAAGCCATATGACTTTTAATTGTGATCAGCTGCGGTCATTTTGATTAGCTCAGCCTGAAAAGAGCTTTCCTGGAGCATTTCAGTCCCTGGTAGTGCAACTGAAGCAACTAATCAACTATGGGTGGCAAGGCACTGCCAAAAGATCTCCGGGATAAAGTTGTGGACAGGCACAAGTCAGGAGATGGATAAAAAAAATCAAAGGGACTGAAATGCATCAGGAAAGCTCTTTTCACACTGAGCTAATCAAAATGACCGCAGCTGATCATAGTTAAAAGTCAAATAGCTTGGTGTGCCATTGAGAAGGTGATTAGCTACACCTGATTGTGTTTACACGTTTTTTTTAGGAGGCGGGTAAAACCTTTTCCAACTTGGTGATTCTGTTTTATACTTTTTTATTTTATTTCTGACATGTTAGGGTTATATCTTTCACTTGGATGGTATAATGCAGCTGGATGAAGCAAAAACTGTGTCTGTCTTCATTTCAGGCTGCAGAGCAACAACATTTCATTATTTTAATGGGGGGTTATTTTATATAAAGTTTATATTTCAGGGCATGTATACCATATATATTTTATGCTCTGTAATAAATATATAAATGTCCTGTACAAAAATAAATATATATATATAAAACCAGACATTGATATATTTATTCAATATACATGTGTCCAGTAATAATTGCATTAATTTCCTGCCACGTGTACATATTGATGCCCTGTAATGAATATATAAATGTCTTGTGGCCCCCACTATTGAAATAGATGGTAAGCTCTGCAGTATCCTTGCTTGTGAATTCGTGTAACGATGACCCGACATACAAGCAGCCCCCCTCCCCCGCCCAGTACATTTATTGGGTGATCGGAGAACGTTACCCTCGAGGCTCTGCGCACACCCTGAGCTCGCGCATGCTCGTTATCTACTGGCGGTCACGTGCTCTCCCCGCCACACTGCACTCAACACGTTCCCTCGTCCGCCATTGCTCGGCCGCTCACACGTAATCATTTTAACACCTAGGAGAGACGCTTCTTACGGCCGGCGGGATCAGCGGACGATAGGACACGGTCCCACCGTCAGAACATAATTATTACAGGGAACAATACCGCCCGCGGTGCCTCATAAATCCCCCAAACCGTTCCGGCCAATCGGACGTAAACCATACGGCGCCAAAACACAATGCTAGAACGCCGGTGATTGGCTGGCGGTGTCACGTGTCCCCACACCTTCATTTTCGCCTGTTCGGTAGACGGTTGAGTCGCACAATAGCAGATAACGGGCGAACCCGATCTGGGGGGGGGGTGTTTATAGAGCGGGCACAGGCTGTGACATGCATTGTAGTGACCGGCGTGCTTACTGCCACATGTGGGACAATGGGGTCTACCTTTCCAAACGGGGCTCACTTTTCCTTCTGCGCCACACCTTCTCCGCGCCCCCAATTCACTCCGCTGTCAGCACTTCGCGTGGAGGAGGGCACTGAGCGCCGCATTGGCTGGGGCGGGGTCACGTGCCGGCTAAGCGGGCTCCGCCCACGGCTCCGAGGTGGTGTGGGTGTGGCCGCTGTGTGCCGTCCAACTGAAGACAGTGCTGACACGTGGGTCCATGAGGTGTGGGGGAGGCGGTGAACTCGAAACTCGATGTCATAAGCCAATCAATAAGAGCGGGAGACTTTCCCAATGATCTATACGTAAAGGTGATTACTTCTGGATGATTTACTTTTTTTGCCATACAGCATAGGGTTACGTGAGACGCTGTACCTAAAATAAATGTGCGCCCTTTCTTTTGGTGGTATTTGATCACTTCTGCGCTTTTTATTGTTTGCGTTATAAATAAAGACTGACAATTAAAAAAACAAAAACGTTAGTACCGCCGATCAGCGACTTATAGCTGGACATTCTGGCACTAATTTACACTTTTTGGGGACCAGTCATACTAATACAGTGATCAGTGCTAAAAATATGCACTGTCACTATACTAATGACACTGACTGGTAAGGGGTTAAGATTAGGGTTGTCCTAAAACTGGTCTCTGTGCCGATACTAGGCATTTTAGTGAGTATCGGTACTCGCGAAAATGAACCTATACCGGAAGTGATGTCCGCTTGAGAGCGGACAGCCTCCTCCCCTCCGGCCGGTGCCAACCCCACCTCCTCCTCCTCCCAGTTGCGTCACTAGGGACAGCTAGACTGCCTGTCCTAATTGCCCACCAACCATTCTGGCACTAATTTACACTTTTTGGGGACCAGTCATACTAATACAGTGATCAGTGCTAAAAATATGCACTGTCACTATACTAATGACACTGACTGGTAAGGGGTTAAGATTAGGGTTGTCCTAAAACTGGTCTCTGTGCCGATACTAGGCATTTTAGTGAGTATCGGTACTCGCGAAAATGAACCTATACCGGAAGTGATGTCCGCTTGAGAGCGGACAGCCTCCTCCCCTCCGGCCGGTGCCAACCCCACCTCCTCCTCCTCCCAGTTGCGTCACTAGGGGCAGCTAGACTGCCTGTCCTAATTGCCCACCAACCTTGTCTCCTCTCCGCACACCTCCCTCATCCAGCTCTGACTTCCTGCCACACAGAGCGCTGGATCCGGGTTCTCCCTGGTTGGATGCTGAGGCAGATAACGGAGGGGGGGGCTCTGTATATAGACACTGTATGGCGGTATCCTGCTTTACTGAGCAGCAGGGGTCCCTCTCCCTCTTTTGCATGCTGTGCGGCCAGCTCCTCTCCCACGAGAGATAGAAGAAGCACCCTGCTCTCCATGGCCGAATCTTTGGGGGTGCTCCCTAGACTTCAGTTGTGGCCCCCCATCATGGAAATTGTGACTGCTGAGCTTCTCCCCAATCAGGGCTGGGACAAGATGCGAAGGACAGAAGTGTCAGGGGCAGAGATTCGGGAGGAGGTGCGGGCTTTCTCTCATTCTGTTAGTAGAGCGCTCCTTTATAGAGCAGAAGGACATCTCTTGTACCATGCCTGCAGTCTCTGACTGTCTCTTGTACCATGCCTGCAGTCTCTGACTGTCTCCTGTACCATGCCTGCAGTCTCTGACTGTCTCCTGTACCATGCCTGCAGTCTCTGACTGTCTCCTGTACCATGCCTGCAGTCTCCGACTGTCTCCTGTACCATGCCTGCAGTCTCTGACTGTCTGCTGTACCATGCCTGCAGTCTCTGACTGTCTCCTGTACCATGTCTGCAGTCTCTGACTGTCTCCTGTACCATGCCTGCAGTCTCTGACTGTCTCCTGTACCATGCCTGCAGTCTCTGACTGTCTCCTGTACCATGTCTGCAGTCTCTGACTGTCTCTCTCTGACTGTCTCCTGTACCATGTCTGCAGTCTCTGACTGTCTCCTGCATACCTCCCAACCTTTTGAGATGGGAATGAGGGACACCTATCAGCAAAAGTATGCAGGCATAGAACACGCCCCTTTAAAGGAGAATTTTACAAAAAACAAGATTGGTTAAACCCACAAGTGCTTTTTTTTACCACCATTATTCCTTTATATTGGCTTTTGGAAATAATAAATGCAGCAATTTAGAAATCAGATGAAAGGTTTAGCACTGGGAAACACTTTTTTTGATAGATAAAAAGTGCATTTTATATACATCTATATAGAGGAGGAATGAGGGACAGAGGGACATTGTTCCAAATCAGGGACAGTCCCTCGAAATCAGGGACAGTTGGGAGCTATGGTCTCCTGTACCATGCCTGCAGTCTCTGACCGTCTCCTGTACCATGCCTGCAGTCTCTGACTGTCTCCTGTACCATGCCTGCAGTCTCTGACTGTCTCCTGTACCATGCCTGCAGTCTCTGACTGTCTCCTGTACCATGTCTGCAGTCTCTGACTGTCTCCTGTACCATGCCTGCAGTCTCTGACTGTCTCCTGTACCATGCCTGCAGTCTCTGACTGTCTCCTGTACCATGCCTGCAGTCTCTAACTGTCTCCTGTACCATGTCTGCAGTCTCTGACTGTCTCCTGTACCATGCCTGCAGTCTCTAACTGTCTCCTGTACCATGCCTGCAGTCTCTGACTGTCTCCTGTACCATGTCTGCAGTCTCTGACTGTCTCCTGAACCATGCCTGCAGTCACTGCTGTCACTTCTGCCTATTGCTTCCTCTTTCCCTCCACCAGCTGACACCTCTGCCTCCACGTCTCCCAAAAACCCTTCTATCCCCTTCCCCCCAGCGATCACAGCCTTTTCCAGCCCAACTCTCCCACCCCACAATCCCTATTTCACCCCACCCTCAACTACCTTGCCCCCACCCAAACCACCCTCTACCTACTCTTCCTAGGTGATAGGTATCAGTAATTGGTATTGGCGAGTACTTGAAAAAAAAGTATCAGTACACTCGTACTCAGTGTTAAAAAAATGGTATCGGTGCATTCCTAGTTAACATCAGGGACGATCCAAGGGTTAAAGTGATTGTAATCAATTACCTTGTAAAACAACCCATTCCGTTTAAAATAGAAATGAAAGACAAAACAGTTTTGTATAGATATAAAAAAAACTTTATAAATATATATTTTCCCTTTTTTAAAAGTGATCACTTTCCCTCTGTTCTCAGCTGGATAAGAGCTGGGGGAGGAGAAAAGGCAGTACACTGAGCTTGCCAGTAAATGGCTGTACCACAAGAGGCATGTCAGGACCATTCTGATCATTGGAGGAGAGCAGCCTGAGTTCCTAGCATAGCTAGATAACTGACCATGCTGTGCTCTCCTGCTTAGTGTGGTCAGTTTTTATTAGGAAAGCAGAGGACTAGCAGGAACACAAGGGCTTTCACATAAAGGAAGCAATACAAAAAGAAGAGGATACTTTCTCATGCAAGTTCATGGTACAGCAGGCACATATCAGGAATATGAAATGGCGTAACAAATGCTTTAAATGTGTGCCTAGCCAGTGTTAGAGGAAGAGATGGGATTTATTTACAAATACAAATTCTATCCCACCCTCCCCGCCAGAATGGCGATCTGCCTTGTTTACATAGGCAGATTGCAGTTCTGTCTCTGCTTGACGAGCGAGAGGTGGCGGAGGACATTGATTACCTGGCACCCACCGATCAGCTTCGGCTGTTTGTAATTACAGCGAAAAAAACGAGCCGGCGCGCATTCACGTCCCCTACCCGGCAGTGTGTATATATATATATATATATATATATATATATATATATATATATACGTGATCTAGCACACAGGTGCCCCTCTGTAGCAGTAAAACTGCTATAAGGGCGGACCTTAAAGGGGTTATATACCTGCACAAATGTTTTTTTTTTTTTTTTTTTAAACATGTAAGGCAAAAGTATAATGAGCTAGTATGCAGTGCTTAGTAGGATGCGGACGCCTGCACCCAAAGTCGATGGACAAGTAATTTTCCCTAAATTAAAGCGGTTGTATTCCCACAAAAAATAAAATAACCTGTAAGGCAAAGGCATAGTGAGCTAGTATGCATTCTTTTTTTTAGTCGAGTGCACCCGAGCCACGGCTCCCTGTGTCTAGGGATGAGCCGAACATACCCGGGTTCGGTTCGCATCAGAACGTTCGAACAGACCGCGGGTTCGCGCGAACATTTAGAACCCCATTGAAGTCTATGGGACTCGAACGTTCGAATTCAAAAACGATCATTTTAAAGACCAATATTCAATTTAATGTTGGTAAACGTCTTTCAGAACCCGGGTCTTGCCCCAGGGAACATGTATCAATCGAAAAAAATATTTTAAAAACGGACGTTTAATGATGTTTAAAGTGAAAAAAAAAAAATTAAAAATTCCTTCAAATATCACACCTGCTGTGTGTCTCTAGTAGTGGCACATGTTTAGAAATGTCCCTGCACAACATTAAATTATTATAAGAACAAAGTAATTTAATACTGGTTGCGCACGTGCTGTGTGGGAACAATATCTCGATTATTTTAGGGGTGGCATTATCTTTTTGGGAAAGCAAAATTGTAGAAAAAAGGGCACCCCTCAAACATACTGTAATTGTAGCGCAACAAGGAGCCACGTGCAAAGTATTGCATCAAAAATTGTTATTAGGCGCCCTTGTTACACAGGGGCATAAAAATGTGTCCGTAGGCGCAACATAACACTGCAACCCCTCCCAATATCTGTAATTGGAGCGCAACAAGGAGCCACGTGCAAAGTATTGCATCAAAAATTGTTATTAGGTGCCCCTGTTACACAGGGGCATAAAAATGTGTCCGTAGGCGCAACATAACACTGCAACCCCTCCCAATATCTGTAATTGGAGCGCAACAAGGAGCCACGTGCAAAGTATTGCATCAAAAATTGTTATTAGGCGCCCTTGTTACACAGGGGCATAAAAATGTGTCCATAGGCGCAACATAACACTGCAACCCCTCCCAATATCTGTAATTGTAGCGCAACAAAGAGCCACGTGCAAAGTATTGCATCAAAAATTGTTATTAGGCGCCCTTGTTACACAGGGGCATAAAAATGTGTCCGTAGGCGCAACATAACACTGCAACCCCTCCCAATATGTGTAATTGGAGCGCAACAAGGAGCCACGTGCAAAGTATTGCATCAAAAATTGTTATTAGGTGCCCCTGTTACACAGGGGCATAAAAATGTGTCCGTAGGCGCAACATAACACTGCAACCCCTCCCAATATCTGTAATTGGAGCGCAACAAGGAGCCACGTGCAAAGTATTGCATCAAAAATTGTTATTAGGCGCCCTTGTTACACAGGGGCATAAAAATGTGTCCATAGGCGCAACATAACACTGCAACCCCTCCCAATATCTGTAATTGTAGCGCAACAAAGAGCCATGTGCAAAGTATTGCATCAAAAATTGTTATTAGGCGCCCTTGTTACACAGGGGCATAAAAATGTGTCCGTAGGCGCAACATAACACTGCAACCCCTCCCAATATCTGTAATTGGAGCGCAACAAGGAGCCACGTGCAAAGTATTGCATCAAAAATTGTTATTAGGTGCCCCTGTTACACAGGGACATAAAAATGTGTCCGTAGGCGCAACATAACACTGCAACCCCTCCCAATATCTGTAATTGGAGCGCAACAAGGAGCCACGTGCAAAGTATTGCATCAAAAATTGTTATTAGGCGCCCCTGTTACACAGGGGCACAAAAATTGTGCCTTAGGCCACGTGCAAAGTATTGCATCAAAAATTGTTATTAGACGCCCCTGTTACACAGGGGCACAAAAATTGTGCCTTAGGCCACATGCAAAGTATTGCATCAAAATTTTTTATTAGACACCCCTGTTACACAGGGGCAGAAAAATTAGGCCTTAGGCCACGTGCAAAGTATTGCATCCAAAATTGTTATTAGGCGCAACATAACACTGCAACCCCTCCCAATATCTGTAATTGGAGCGCAACAAGGAGCCACGTGCAAAGTATTGCATCAAAAATTGTTATTAGACACCCCTGTTACACAGGGGCAGAAAAATTAGGCCTTAGGCCACGTGCAAAGTATTGCATCCAAAATTGTTATTAGGCGCAACATAACACTGCAACCCCTCCCAATATCTGTAATTGGAGCGCAACAAGGAGCCACGTGCAAAGTATTGCATCAAAAATTGTTATTAGACGCCCCTGTTACACAGGGGCACAAAAATTAGGCCTTAGGCCACGTGCAAAGTATTGCATCAAAAATTGTTATTAGGCGCCCCTGTTAAACAGGGGCAGAAAAATTAGGCCTTAGGCACTGGTGGCGGAGCACAGAAAAACAAAATTTCTTACTAGCTAACAGCATGAAAAGTGAGGAGGAGAAGGATATTCCATCAGCAGCACAACAGGACAGTCACTCAGCATCAGCAGTCTCAAAGGGATCTGATATTTCAACACAAAATTCTTATTCAGTAACATCAGCATCAGGTGCTTGGTAGCCAGTGTTGATCCAAGCCTGATTCATTTTGATGAAGGTCAGTCGATCAACAGAGTCGGTGGAGAGGCGTACCCTGGGACCGGTCACAAAGCCTCCAGCAGCACTGAATGTACGTTCTGAAAGAACACTGGATGCAGGGCAAGCCAGTAGCTCAATTGCGTACTGTGCAAGCTCTGGCCAGTGATCCATCCTCAAGACCCAGTAAGCCAGAGGATTTTCCGTGGGGAAGGTGTCCAAGTCGGATCTTGCCGCTAGGTATTCCCGGACCATGTAAACCAGACGCTGGCGATGGTTGCTGGAACCGGTCAGACCTTGGGGCTGCGGACTAAAAAATTGTCTGAACGCATCGGTCAGACGGCCACCTTCTCCACCGCTCCTTCTCTGACTCACCGAAGCCTCAGCAAGACGTTGTCCAGGGCCAGGTTTTGGTAATCCCCCCGGTTCTGGGAACGCATTGCACAGACCCTTCTGCAAGGCCTCCCGCAGTAGTTTCATCTTCTGCTCCCTCTGCGATGGCAACATAAGATCCGTTACCTTACTCTTGTAACGTGGATCAAGGAGAGTTGCCAGCCAGTAATGATCCCTCTCCTTGATGGCACGTACACGAGGATCCTTACGCAGGCTTTGCAGAATCAGGGAGGCCATGCAGTGTAGGTTTGCAGAGGCATTCGGGGCACAGTCCTCTGGGTCACTGAGGACGACAGGATCCTCAGCCACCTCATCCCAGCCACGTAAAAGTCCACGTGTTCCTTGGGACTGTAAATGATCCCTTGAAGACTGCTGCTGTTGATGCTGAGTGCTAGGCTCCACCTCCATGCTGCTGATACAATCCTCCTCCTCCTCCTCTTCCTCATCCTCCTCCTCCTCTTCCTGTGTTCCAGGTGGGCAAGCAGGAACAGTGTCTGGATAAAGGGGGCCTTGAGAGGTAAGGAAGTCCTCCTCTTCCTCCCTCTGTTCTGCCTCAAGGGCCCTGTCCATTATTCCACGTAGGGTGTGCTCCAACATGTGAATAAGCGGGACAGTCTCACTAATGCATGCACTGTCACTGCTCACCATCCTCGTGGCCTCCTCAAATGGTGACAGGACAGTGCATGCATCCCTGATCAAGGCCCACTGGCGTGGTGAAAAAAACCCAAGCTCCCCTGAGCCAGTTCTGCTGCCATATTGGCACAGGTACTCATTGATGGCCCTCTGCTGCGTGTGCAGCCGCTGCAGCATGGCCAACGTAGAGTTCCATCTGGTGGGCATGTCACAGATTAGGCGGTTCTTGGGCAGGTTGTATTCCCTCTGGAGGTCTGTCAGCCGAGCAGTGGCATTATATGACCTCCGGAAATGCACACAGACTTTCCTGGCCTGCCTCAGGACATCCTGTAAGCCAGGGTACCTGCCCAAGAACCGCTGCACCACCAAATTGAGAACATGCGCAAAACAGGGCACATGGGTGAGTTTTCCACGTCGCAGGGCAGAGAGGAGGTTGGTGCCATTATCGCTGACCACCATTCCAGGCTTCAGCTGGCGTGGCGTCAACCACCTCTGAGCCTGCCCCTGCAGAGCTGAAAGAACCTCTTCCCCAGTGTGGCTCCTGTCTCCCAAGCACACCAGCTCTAGGACCGCATGGCATCTCTTGGCCTGCATTCCTGCGTAGCCCGTCGTACGCCTACGGAGCACGGCTGGTTCTGAGCCAACATCACCACAGGAAGAGGCCACAGAGGAAGAAGAAGAGGAGGGGGTGGAGGAGAGAGGTGTGTCACAAGCAGTTGTAGTGTTTTGGAGGCGTGGTGGTGGAACAACCTCCAAAACTACTGTGCCTTGACCTGCGTCCTTCCCAGCTGCCAGCAGAGTCACCCAATGGGCCGTAAAAGACAGGTAACGTCCCTGTCCATGCCTGCTGGACCATGAGTCAGCGGTAAGATGCACCTTACCACTGACCGCCCTGTCCAGCGAGGTATGGACATTGCCTTCCACATGCCGATAGAGAGCCGGAATCTCCTTCCGTGAAAAAAAGTGGCGTTTGGGTACTTGCCACTGAGGTACTGCACATTCCACAAACTCACGGAAGGGGGCAGAATCTACCAACTGAAAAGGTAGCAGTTGAAGTGCTAGCAATTTTGCTAAGCTAGCATTCAACCGCTGGGCATGTGGATGGCTGGGAGCGTACTTCTTTCGGCGCTGCAGCAGCTGGGGCAGGGAAATTTGTCTGGTAATATCAGTAGATTGGCCGGATGTACTACCACTACTACGTTGTGACACACCTATTTCTACACCTTCGGTGCAGGCTGCAGAGAGGACTAGGGGTCTAGTGGGGTTTGAGGTCACAGAAGGGCAAGGGGAGGACCGCTTTGGTCTTTGGTGTGGGTCTTTCTGGTATGCCTGCCAACGAGCTGCATGGCAGGTCGACATATGTCTGGACAAGCATGTGGTGCCCAAGCGGGTGATGTTTTGGCCACGCGAGATACGCTTGAGACATATGTTGCAAACAGCAAAGGTAGCATCTGATGGACAGGTTTCAAAAAAGGCCCACACCAAAGAACTTTTGCTGTACCGTTGAGACACAGCAGCGCCACGTAATGCAGTTGGTGTACTGCCCTTAAGCTGACCCCTGGAGGGCTTCCTGCCTCTTTGAAGATGTGCCTGTGCCTCGTCCTCTTCCTCCTCCTCCTCTCTCCTACCAGGCACCCAGGTAGAGTCAATGACCTCATCATCCCCTCCCTCCTCATCATCACTGGCGACAACCTGGCAGTATGCTCCAGCTGGGGGAACATCACTCCCAGATTGTTGTCCCTCTCGGCCACCCCCTCTCCCTGGGCTCACATCAATGCCTTCCTCTATCAGTGTTCCGTCATCGGAGTCTTCAAAACGCTGTGCATCTTCAGCTAGCATGTACCCAACACTGTGTTGAAACAGTTCGGGGGACTCCTCAGGAGGACACGGTGGGACTAGAGAAGGATTGTGTGATCCCATTGTGCAGAGGGTAGAGGACGCCTTGGCAGCTGCTTTGCCAGACAAACTATAATCAGTCTGTGTGAGAGAGGATGAGGAGGATGAGGACGGCTTGGTCATCCACTCAACTAATTTCTCAGCATGTTGAGGCTCAACACGGCCAGCTCCCGAAAAGAAGGACGAGCGGCCACGGCCACGTGCTGAAGAGGATGCACCACATCCATCACCAGCGTTACCTCTAGATGCAGAGCCTGCTTGCCCTCGTGACTCTCTGCCTCTCTTTGTCCTTCCAGCCATAGTTATGCGTTCAGGTGTTATGTAACAAAATAGTCGCTGTCACACCAACTGCGTTCAGATGGTATTAAACAGCAACCACACAGTAAGAGCGACTTGGCTCAAGTGTAAAGTAACAAAATAGTCGCAGTCACACCAACTGCGTTCAGATGGTATTAAACAGCAACCACACAGTAAGAGCGACTTGGCTCAAGTGTAAAGTAACAAAATAGTCGCAGTCACACCAACTGCGTTCAGATGGTATTAAACAGCAACCACACAGTAAGAGCGACTTGGCTCAAGTGTAAAGTAACAAAATAGTCGCTGTCACACCAACTGCGTTCAGATGGTATTAAACAGCAACCACACAGTAAGAGCGACTTGGCTAAAGTGTTATGTAACAAAATAGTCGCTGTCACACCAACTGCTTTCAGATGGTATTAAACAGCAACCACACAGTAAGAGCGACTTGGCTCAAGTGTAAAGTAACAAAATAGTCGCAGTCACACCAACTGCGTTCAGATGGTATTAAACAGCAACCACACAGTAAGAGCGACTTGGCTAAAGTGTTATGTAACAAAATAGTCGCTGTCACACCAACTGCTTTCAGATGGTATTAAACAGCAACCACACAGTAAGAGCGACTTGGCTCAAGTGTAAAGTAACAAAATAGTCGCTGTCACACCAACTGCTTTCAGATGGTATTAAACAGCAACCACACAGTAAGAGCGACTTGGCTCAAGTGTAAAGTAACAAAATAGTCGCTGTCACACCAACTGCGTTCAGATGGTATTAAACAGCAACCACACAGTAAGAGCGACTTGGCTCAAGTGTTATGTAACAAAATAGTCGCTGTCACACCAACTGCTTTCAGATGGTATTAAACAGCAACCACACAGTAAGAGCGACTTGGCTCAAGTGTAAAGTAAGAAAATAGTCGCTGTCACACCAACTGCGTTCAGATGGTATTAAACAGCAACCACACAGTAAGAGCGACTTGGCTCAAGTGTAAAGTAAGAAAATAGTCGCTGTCACACCAACTGCGTTCAGATGGTATTAAACAGCAACCACACAGTAAGAGCGACTTGGCTCAAGTGTAAACTAACAAAATAGTCGCTGTCACACCAACTGCGTTCAGATGGTATTAAACAGCAACCACACAGTAAGAGCGACTTGGCTCAAGTGTAAAGTAACAAAATAGTCGCAGTCACACCAACTGCGTTCAGATGGTATTAAACAGCAACCACACAGTAAGAGCGACTTGGCTCAAGTGTAAAGTAACAAAATAGTCGATGTCACACCAACTGCGTTCAGATGGTATTAAACAGCAACCACACAGTAAGAGCGACTTGGCTCAAGTGTTATGTAACAAAATAGTCGCTGTCACACCAACTGCTTTCAGATGGTATTAAACAGCAACCACACAGTAAGAGCGACTTGGCTCAAGTGTAAAGTAAGAAAATAGTCGCTGTCACACCAACTGCGTTCAGATGGTATTAAACAGCAACCACACAGTAAGAGCGACTTGGCTCAAGTGTAAAGTAAGTAAATAGTCGCTGTCACACCAACTGCGTTCAGATGGTATTAAACAGCAACCACACAGTAAGAGCGACTTGGCTCAAGTGTAAAGTAACAAAATAGTCGCAGTCACACCAACTGCGTTCAGATGGTATTAAACAGCAACTACACAGTAAGAGCGACTTGGCTCAAGTGTAAAGTAACAAAATAGTCGCAGTCACACCAACTGCCTTTAGTTGCTATTAAGCAGCACGCACGCAGTAATAGCGACTGCGGTCAAATGCGATTTAACAGCACGCACGCAGTGACACCAACTGCCTTTAGTTGCTATTAAACAGCACGCACGCAGTAATAGCGACTGCGGTCAAATGCGATTTAACAGCACGCACTCAGTGACACCAACTGCCTTTAGTTGCTATTAAACAGCACGCACGCAGTAATAGCGACTGCGGTCAAATGCGATTTAACAGCACGCACGCAGTGACACCAACTGCCTTTAGTTGCTATTAAACAGCACGCACGCAGTAATAGCCACTGCGGTCAAATGCGATTTAACAGCACGCACACAGTGACACCAACTGCCTTTAGTTGCTATTAAACAGCACGCACGCAGTAATAGCGACTGCGGTCAAATGCAATTTAACAGCACGCACGCAGTGACACCAACTGCCTTTAGTTGCTATTAAACAGCACGCACGCAGTAATAGCGACTGCGGTCAAATGCGATTTAACAGCACGCACGCAGTGACACCAACTGCCTTTAGTTGCTATTAAACAGCACGCACGCAGTAATAGCGACTGCGTTTCTGTGCAATTCAATAGCCCAGTTGCATTAACAGCGACTGCGCTTCTGTGCAAATAAATTGCACACGTGCAGTAACAGGTAATGCGTCTGTGTGTGCAATTAACTAGCACACGTTAAATAACACAGAATAATTATATTTAAAGTAAATCCCTAATGCAGGCAATACAACACGTTAGAGCGCTGCATGTGGAACAATCTCCTGCCTGACAGATACTAATAGATAAACTAGCTGAGCTGTACAGTTTATAAATATATTGACAACGCCTAAGGATGTGAATATATTCTCTACAAACTGTACTTTTAACTATACTGACTACACTTCCTACTCTATCTATCTATCTATCTATCTGGTTAAGACACTATGGGGCTGATTTACCAAGCCTTTACTCCATGACTCATGGAGTAAAAGCAGGAGTAGCAGCCGTTTTGCCATTTACTAAAGAAATACGCTGCTAGTGCAGTGTATTTCCCTAGTTACTAATGTGCTCCGTGCGCCCAGGAGAGGGTGCATTGTGCACCAGTACAGACCTGGCGCACGGCACATTAAACTGTAAATTGCGGGGGTTTGGGCGGGAGTTTATTAGGGGGGGAGGTGGGGGGATGCAGGGGAAGTGAAGTGACATGTGTTTTGAAGTGTTTGGCGGGCCGAATTGAAAGGGAAAGTGTTTTTTGAAAACAGATCCCCGTACGCTTGCACAGTGCGCCTGAACCTCGGGAGGTTCATTTGCATACTGGGCATGCGCAGAGAGAAAAGTCAGGGATTCCCGTGCGCCTTGTCAGTACGCCGTGAAAATCTTGGTAAATACCAAGCGGCGTACCCGTGAATGCGCTGCGTGACGCGGCGCACGGGAATCTCCGAGCTGTTTTCAGCCCTGAAGGGGAACTCCGCGCCAAATTTCAAACTTGAAATCGGCGCGGGTCCCCCTCCAGGGCTACATTAGGCTCTTAGGCTTGGTCCGGAACGTGAGGGGTTAAACCCGCGCCGATTCGGCGCGGGGGTCCCCCCCAGATCCAAACCAAGCCCTCATCCCAAGCATGCAGTCTGGCCCGGACAGGAATGGGGGCGGGGACGAGCGAGCGCCCCCCCCCTCCTGAGCCGTACCAGACCGCATGCCCTCAACATGGGGGAGTGTGTGCTGTGGGGGAGGGGGGCACTGCCCCCCCACCCCACAGCACTCTTGCCCCCATGTCGATAGGGACAAGAGCCTCTTCCCGACAACCCTTGCCATTGGTTGTCGGGGTATGCGGGCGGGGCTAATCGGAATCTGCGAGCTCCCTTTAATAAGGGGGCCCCCAGATGCCGGACCCCCACCCTATGTGAATGAGTATGGGGTACATCGTACCTCTACCCATTCACATGGGGGAAATGTAAAGTAAAATAAAACACCACACACAATAAAATATTTTATTAATCAGCTCCGGAGCCCCCCCTTTCTTCTTTAGCTCTCTTAGAAGGGGGGGTTTCTTCTCTCCCGATCTTCTGCCGGGACCCTGGGCTTCGGTGATTTCTGCCGGGGGAGGGCGCCATCCCTCGGTCCTCTCCGGAGCCTTCCGCCGGATGCCCCCACCCCATTTAAGCTCTTTTTCATTAGGGAGGGGCATCCGGACTTCGGGGTCTTCTGCCGGGGGATGGCGCCTATCCCCCGGTCTTTCCGGTGCCTTCCGCCAGGGTTCCGGTCTTCCTGGTCTTCTGCCGGGGGTGCGCCAACTCCCAGGTCTTTTCTCTGCTCCCTCTTCTGCCTGGCTCCCCCGCGGAGCCAGGGCTTTCTTCCGTCTTCTTTCTTCTCTCTTCCTTCTTCTGCCTGTCTCCTCCGGGAGCACAGGGCTTGTCTGCGCTGTCCTCTCCCTTCTCTTCCATTGGATGTTGACACGACGAGGTTCCGCGCTGACATGCCGTGTCAGCGGCGGGCATGGACTTATATAGGGCAATGCCACCATGTGACCTCAACCCATGTGACATCACATTCCCTGGGCATGATGGGAATGTGATGTCACATGGGTTGAGGTCACATGGTGGCATTGCCCTATATAAGTCCATGCCCACTGCTCAGACGGCATTCCAGCGCCGGACCTCGTCGTGTCAACATCGAATGGAAGAGAAGGGAGAAGACAGCGGAGACAAGCCCTGTGCTCCGCGGAGGAGACAGGCAGAAGCGGAAGGCATCGCAGAAGCCCGGAGAGTGGCGCCCTCCGGCGGAAGACACCGTACAAGCCCGGGACCCTCCCCCAAAGGCAGGAGCCTCCCTGGTGAAGGGGGTCCCGGTGAATTACGTCGCTGAAGACGGGGGTGGGGTGCCAGTGCACCCCCCCCCGCAGAAACCGTCGTGGAAGCCCGGGACCCTCCCCCAAAGGCAGGAGCCTCCCTGGTGAAGGGGGTCCCGGTGAATTACGTCGCTGAAGACGGGGGTGGGGTGCCAGTGCACCCCCCCCCGCAGAAACCGTCGTGGAAGCCCGGGACCCTCCCCCAAAGGCAGGAGCCTCCCTGGTGAAGGGGGTCCCGGTGAATTACGTCGCTGAAGACGGGGGTGGGGTGCCAGTGCACCCCCCCCGCAGAAACCGTCGTGGAAGCCCGGGACCCTCCCCCAAAGGCAGGAGCCTCCCTGGTGAAGGGGGTCCCGGTGAATTACGTCGCTGAAGACGGGGGTGGGGTGCCAGTGCACCCCCCCCCGCAGAAACCGTCGTGGAAGCCCGGGACCCTCCCCCAAAGGCAGGAGCCTCCCTGGTGAAGGGGGTCCCGGTGAATTACGTCGCTGAAGACGGGGGTGGGGTGCCAGTGCACCCCCCCCCCCCCGCAGAAACCGTCGTAGTAGCCCGGGACCCTCCCCCAAAGGCAGGAGCCTCACTGGTGAAGGGGGTTCCGGCAGAAGATGGCGAAGCCCGGGGCCTAATGGGGTGGTGGTGGGGGGCCCCGGCAGAAGACCCCCGGCTGACTAATAAATTAATTTATTCATGTGTGGTGTATTATTTTTTTCCCCAGGTGAATGGGTAGGGGTACAATGTACCCCCATACTCATTCACATAGGGTGGGGGGCCGGAATCTGGGGACCCCTTTATTAAAGGGGTCTCTCAGATTCTGATAAGCCCTCCGCCCGCATACCCCGACAACCAACGGCCAGGGTTGTCGGGAAGAGGCTCTTGTCCCTATCGACATGGGGACAAGAGTGCTTTGGGTTGGGGGGGCAGTGCCCCCCTCCCCCACAGCACACACTCCCCCATGTTGAGGGCATGTGGTCTGGTATGGCTCAGGAGGGAGGGGGGCGCTCGCTCGTCCCCACCCCCATTCCTGTCTGACCAGACTGCGTGCCTGGGATAATGGCTTGGTTTGGATCTTGGGGGGGACCCCACGCTATTTTTTTTGCGCGGGTTTAACCCCTTATGTTCCAGACCAAGCCTAAGAGCCTGGTATGCACCTGGAGGGAACCCACCTTATTTTTTTTCCGGGGGTCTGGAGTTCCCCTTCATGAACAGCGATCTGTCATTTACACATGTCAGTCCCCCCCCCCCCCCCACTTAGAACACACCCAGGGAACATATTTAACCCCTCCCTCGCACCTAGTGTTAACCCCTTCCCTGCCAGTGGCATTTTTTGAGTAAGCAATGCATTTTTTACAGCACTGATCGCTAGAAAAATGCCAATGGTTCCAAAAAACTGTTCGATGTGTCCGCCATAATGTCGCAGTACCGATAAAAATCGCTGATCGCCCCAATAACTAGTTAAAACAACAACAAAAAAAAATTTGTAGACGCTATAACTTTTGCAAAAACCAAACACTAAACGCTATTTGCGATTTTTTGGAACCAAAAAGATGTAGAATACGTATCGGCCTAAACTGAGGGTTTTTTTAGTTTTTTGAATATATATTTTTGGGGATATTTATTATAGCAAAAAGTAAAAATAATTTTTACATATGTGGGCGGGACTTACGCAAGTCCCGCCCACATATATAAACATCGTTCAAACCACACATGTGAGGTATTGACGCGTGCGTTAGAGCGAGAGCAATACTTTTACCACTAGACCTTCTTTGTAACTATAAACTGGTAACCTGGAAAAAAAAGAAAAAGGTCACCTATGGGGATATTCACGGAATTCATTTTGGCCCCATTGCAGGAGTGTTTCCAATAGTAAAGCGTGACATGTAAGGTATCTATTTACTCAGTGTAACATCATCTTTCACATTATCCCCAAAAATTGGGCTCACTTTTGTGTTTTGTTAATTTTTAACCACTTGAGCCCGGACCATATTTCTGGTCAATGACCGGGCAAGTTTTTGTGATTCGGCGCGGCGTCGCTTTAACTGACAATTGCGCAGTCGTGCGACGTGGCTCCCAAACAAAATTGGCAACCTTTTTTTTCACACAAATAGATTATTAAATGTGCGTGTTTACTTCTGTCTTTAACACCTCCCCTTCAGGCTGGAAAGCATCAGATCAGGGGAAACCAAAAAAAAAAAGCTCTCATTCCATTGCAGCTTGGTTCCTACATGTGTGATGAACTGAGCATGCTCAAACACTTAGAAAAAAAATATCCTTTCTTTTTAAAAGGTGAAAAACACTCATTGGATGCTCATAGAGCGTGGTTTGGGTTAATTGCAGGTGTGCCCAATTACAAGCTCACCCAAACTAGAGACTGCAATTTGGTCATGTGATTTCAATTGCTTCATTACTAGCACTGTTATAAAAAGCTTGGATCGATCAGTCCTCAGCTGCCCTCAGAAGGGGCAGGCTGGCAGAAATGCTGTTGCTAAACACAAATGTGGTTTGTTGCATGGGTTTTGTTTTATTTTGCCAATGGTTTTGGTTTATTTTTAAATGATGTTCACTTTGATGTATTTGTCTATGTGGCCTTATTTTCTGAAAAATGTGTAAAGCTATGGTTAATTAGAATTTTGAAATGTATTTTTGTTTGTTTGTCTTTTTTTGCTTTCCTTGTTTTGTTGACCAATAAAAATTACTTTAAAATTGTTAAGTTTGTCTTTTGTTACTTTTTCATGCTACATATGTTGACAGCTGCAGCTGAACTAGGTTAGGGCCTAACAAATTATGTGTGATTTTTGTCTAAGCTTCTTTCCTGGTGTGTAATCATGAAATGTTTGCCATGTTTATTCTCCCTGACTTTAAAGACAAAAACTGGTAAGTATTTTATTTATTCTGCAGTGGTCCTCAGCCCTCAAGTACCCCCGACAGGACATGTTTTGGGGATTTCTCTTATCAAGAATTGCTGTCCAGACTATTTTAAAGCACATGTGCAAGATGAAGGAAAACCTGCAAACATGGCCTGTGGGGGGGGGGGTTTGCTATTGGTGGACAGGCTTGACGTGCTGATTTACAGCACTGTGCTTAAATCTAGCGCAAGGCAATCCTATTCAAATTGTGGGTGTTTGAGGGAAGCCAAGTGAGTGTTAGAACCCCTGCTTTGTGTTTTTTTATTTTTGTGTTGAGCTTTGTGTCCCTTTTCTTAAAATTGGCTTCACTTCCTGTCACACAGCTGAACAGGAAGTGAGGTTAAAACCCTACCAGTGTCATTTCTTGGGGACACCGGTCAATCTAACTAGTGTCCCCATTAAGCAAATTGCACTCCAGCACTGCTGTGTACACCCCAAATCATGGGTCTTCAAACTACGGCCCTCCAGTTGTTCAGGAACTACAATTCCCATCATGCCTAGTCATGTCTGTGAATGTCAGTGCATTACAAGGCCTCATGGGATGTGTAGTTCTACAACAGCTGGAGGGCCGTAGTTTGAGGATCCCTGCCCCAAATGATTATTTAGTTTGGGGTTTAGTAAAGGCAAAGCCACTCTGCAGTACAAGCATAGTTGCTGAAAATCAGAGAGGAAGCACTGATGGTTTTAACATCCAATCCTGTAGAAGCAAAGTTGTTTTCTTCCTTGCTTTGCACTTGTAGGAGTGGATTTGCCTTTAGTAAATGGACCCCAAAGTCCAAGATCCCTAATAATTTGGGGTGTACACAGCAAAATGCTAGAGTGCAATTTACATAATGGGAAACTATTTAGATTGATCTCTGTGTCCCCAAGAAAATATATTAGTAAGGTTTTACCCTCACTTCCTGTTTGGCTATGTGACAGGAAGTGAATGAATTAGAAAGGGTGAAGACACCTCACAAATGTTGTCACTATCAGGGGTGCAGACATCCCCAAAAAAATGAGCAGATAATACTTATTTGCAAATTAATAATTTTTTAGTTAACATTGGGTGGGGTGCTCTAACACACACATTCCTACATATTAGCAACGCTCTATCCTGGCCTATTGGCATGGTTATATTTTCTTAGGGCTCTCAATAAAACTCTATGAAATTTGTGCTTAAACTAGAACCAGGGGCGGACTGACAACTCATGGGGCCCCTGGGCAATAGAAGATTATGGGGCCCCTGGGCTTACAGATGACCACCACGCCAGGAGGTAGTGCAGAGGCGGGCAGCTAAAATCTTGGGATATTCACATTAAAAGCATGTCATTTTCGGACATATCAGGGACAGATCTAAAAAAAACACAGATTTTTACATACTGTCCCTGGTTTTACTGAGCCTGGCAACCCGGATGGGGCCCCCTAGTGGCATGGGGCCCTCGGGCAGTGCCCGAGTGACTCAATGGTCAGTCCGCCCCTGACAAGAACTATAATCAACAAGTTTTATTTTCTTTCATTTTGGATAGAGTGAGGGAGGGTTATAGGCCCTGTCAGTTTATTTTGTATTATCTGTGTCCAATTGGGGAGATTTGCCTTCACTTCCTGCCCCATAGCCAAACAGGAAGTGAGAGAAAAACTATGCAAATTAACCACTTCCCGCCCAGCCTATGGCCGATTTACGTCCGGGAAGTGGTTACACAATCCTGACAGGACGTCCTGCAGGATTTCATGCCGCACGCGCCTGTGGGGGCACGCAGCGCGGCGATCGGTGATGCGGGGTGTCAGTCTGACACCCTGCATCTCCGATCTCGGTAAAGAGTCTCTCACGGAGACGGAGACTCTTTACCACGTGATCAGCCGTGTCCAATCACGGCTGATCACGATGTAAACAGGAAGAGCCATCGATGGCTCTTCCTCACTCGCGTCTTACAGACGCGAGTATAGGAGAGCCGATCGGCGGCTCTCCTGACAGGGGGCGTTCGCGCTGATTGTTTATCAGCGCAGCCCCCCCTCGGATCACCACACTGGACTACCAGGGATGCCCACCCTGGACCACCAGGGTGTGCAAAAACAAAAAAAATATAGAACAAAAAAACAAAAAGCATTAAAAAATAAGAAAAAAGATGCCAATCAGTGCCCACAAATGGGCACTGACTGGGAAAATCAGTGCCACCCCACAGTGCCCATCCATGCACAGTGCCCACCTGTGCCACCCATAAGTATCCATCAGTGCCACCCATAAGTGCCGCCCATAAGTATCCATCAGTGCCACCCATAAGTGCCGCCCATCTGTGCCGCCCATGAGTGCCCATCAGTGCCGCCTATGAGTGCCCATCAGTGCCGCATAGCAGCGCCGCCAATCAATGCCACCTCATCTGTGCCGTCAGTACTACCTCATCGATGTCCATCAGTGCCATCTCATCGGGGCCCATCAGTGCCGCCATATCAGTGCCCGTAATTGAAAGAGAAAAACTTATTTACAAAAAAATTAACCTAAAAAAAGAAAAAGGTTTTTTTGTTTCAAAATTTGCAGTCTTTTTTTAGTTGTTGCGCAAAAAAAAAAAACGCAGAGGTGATCAAATAACAACAAAAGAAAGCTCTATTTGTGGGGAAAAAAGGACGCCAATTTTGTTTGGGTACAGTGTTGTATGACCGCGCAATTGCCATTCAAAGTGCGACAGTGTTGAAAGCTGAAAATTGGCTTGGGCGGGAAGGTGCGTAAGTGCCTGGTATGGAAGTGGTTAAGGGAATCCAGTGCCCCCCCAGAACTAGTGTGTGGGTCCCCTGAAAATTACTGGGCGGGGTTATACAAAAACAGGGTGTGACCTTGACAGGAAGGGGTGGGTCATTTTTCTATTAGGAGGTGCAGATATGTAGTCAGGCCTTGGGCAGAACCAAACCTTAATATACTACTGCATATTAGGGCTTATTTAGACCGGAACCGATTTACAGCGTGTTTTTATATTGTGGGAGGAAACCCACGCAGGCACAGGGAGAACATGCAAACTCCATGCAGATGCTGTCACGGGCGGGATTCGAACCAACGACTCTTTTGCTGCTAGGTCAAAGTGCTATACACTACACCACTGTGGTGAACGAACATGATTGCAGCTGAAAGCATGAGATCTTTTTTTTTTTTTTGCAATACCATGCTTTCCAGCCTTATTGACCCCGCCTCTCTCCATAAAGAGGACCTGTCACACACTAGTCCTATTACAAGGGATGTTTACATTCCTTGTAATAGGAAGAAAACTGATCATTTTTTTTTTATTTTTTTATTTCAGTGTAAAACATTATAAAACTAAATAAAAATAAATAAGAAAACCCCAAAAAAAATTTTTAAAGCGCCCCGTCGCGACGAGCTCGCGCACAGAAGCAAACGCATACGCGAGTAGCGCCCGCATATGAAAACAGTATTCAAACCACACAAGTGAGGTATCGCCGCGATCGTTAGAGTGAGAGCAATAATTCTAGCCCTAGACCTACTCTGCAACTCAAAAAATGCAACCTGTAGAATTTTTTAAACGTCGCCTATCGAGTTTTTTAAAGGGTAAAAGTTTGACGCCATGCCACGAGCGGGCGCAATTTTTAAGCGTGACATGTTGGGTATCATTTTACTCGGCGTAACATTATCTTTCACAATATAGAAAAAAATTGGGCAAAATGTATTGTTGTCTTATTTTTTAATTCAAAAAAGTGATTTTTATCCAAAAAAAGTGCGCTTGTAAGACCGCTGCGCAAATACGGTGTGACAAAAAGTATTGCAATGACTGCCATTTTATTCCCTAGGATGTCTGCTAAAAAAAAATATATAATGTTTGGGGGTTCTGATTAATTTTCTAGCCAAAAAATTGTGATTTTCACATGAAGGAGAGAAGTGCCAGAATTAACCCGGTGGGCAAGTGGTTAAAGTACTCATGGCTATAAAGAATAGAGTCATTGCTCATTAAAAAAAAAAAAAAAAAAAAGGGGGTCCCTCCAAATTTAATTACCAGGCCCTTCAGGTCTGGAATGGATATTAAGGGGAACCCCGCCGTAAAAACCCCAAAAAAAAAAGACGTGCGGTTCCCGGCAAATATCCATTCCAGACCCTTCAGGTCTGGTGTGGATTTTAAGGGGAACTCCACCCCAAATTGAAAAAAAAAATGGCGTGGAGTCCCCCTAAAAATCCACACCAGACCCTTATCCGAGCACGTTGACCTGGCCGGCCGCAGAAAAGAGGGGGGGACAGAGTGCGGCCCCCCCCCTCTCCTGAACCGCACCAGGCCACATGCCCTCAACATGGGGAGGATGTCCCCATGTTGATGGGGACAAGGGTCTCATCCCCACAACCCTTGCCCGGTGGTTGTGGGGGTCTGCGGGCGGGAGGTTTATCAGAATCTGGAAGACCCCTTTAACAAAGGGGACCCCCAGATCCTGACCCCCCCCCTGTGTGAAATGGTAATGGGGTACATTGTACCTCTACCATTTCACCCCAAAAAAAATGTCAAAGTGATAAAAATGACAGTAGCCGGTTTTTGACAAATCTTTTAATAAAATCTTCTTTTCTTCTTTCCTTCGGGGTTCTTCCGCTGCTTCTTTCTTCTCGTCCACATCTTGCCCGACGTCTTCTTCTATCTTCTCCGTCCGTCCTTCCGCCTTCTGGTCCCGCATCTTGCCCGTTGTCTTCTCCGTCCGCCTCCTCGTCCGCATCTTGGGTCTTCTGCGGTCTTCTTCTCGGTCCGCCGCCTTCTCGTCCCCTGCGTTTGAATTGTAATTGGCCGCCGTTTTCCCGCTCCTGGGACCCGCCCCCCTCTGACGCCACAAGTAAACTCCTTAGAAGGTCATGTGCGTCAGAGGGGGGCGGGGTCGCAGAGCGTCACACAGCGGGGGAATTCAATTTCAATCGCGCCGCCCGGAGAAGAAGTTCCCGCCGTGTCACACTCATGTGACCCCGCCCCCCTCTGACGCACATGACCTTCTAAGGAGTTTACTTGTGGCGTCAGAGGGGGGCGGGGTCACATGAGTGTGACACGGCGTGAACTTCTTCTCCGGGCGGCGCGATTGAAATTGAATTCCCCCGCTGTGTGACGCTCTGCGACCCCGCCCCCCTCTGACGCACATGACCTTCTAAGGAGTTTACTTGTGGCGTCAGAGGGGGGCGGGTCCCAGGAGCGGGAAAACGGCGGCCAATTACAATTCAAACGCAGGGGACGAGAAGGCGGCGGACCGAGAAGAAGACCGCAGAAGACCCAAGATGCGGACGAGGAGGCGGACGGAGAAGACAACGGGCAAGATGCGGGACCAGAAGGCGGAAGGACGGACGGAGAAGATAGAAGAAGACGTCGGGCAAGATGTGGACGAGAAGAAAGAAGCAGCGGAAGAACCCCGAAGGAAAGAAGAAAAGAAGATTTTATTAAAAGATTTGTCAAAAACCGGCTACTGTCATTTTTATCACTTTGACATTTTTTTTGGGGTGAAATGGTAGAGGTACAATGTACCCCATTACCATTTCACACAGGGGGGGGGTCAGGATCTGGGGGTCCCCTTTGTTAAAGGGGTCTTCCAGATTCTGATAAACCTCCCGCCCGCATACCCCCACAACCACCGGGCAAGGGTTGTGGGGATGAGACCCTTGTCCCCATCAACATGGGGACATCCTCCCCATGTTGAGGGCATGTGGCCTGGTGCGGTTCAGGAGAGGGGGGGGGCCGCACTCTGTCCCCCCCTCTTTTCTGCGGCCGGCCAGGTCAACGTGCTCGGATAAGGGTCTGGTGTGGATTTTTAGGGGGACTCCACGCCATTTTTTTTTTCAATTTGGGGTGGAGTTCCCCTTAAAATCCACACCAGACCTGAAGGGTCTGGAATGGATATTTGCCGGGAACCGCACGTCTTTTTTTTTTTTGGGTTTTTACGGCGGGGTTCCCCTTAATATCCATTCCAGACCTGAAGGGCCTGGTAATTTAATTTGGGGGAACCCCTACACATTTTTTTGTTTGTTTTATGAATGAATCCCTTTAGAATTGTCAGAGCCGACAATTCATTATAGCCGCGTGTGAAATTTTAAATGACTTTTTTCCTTCAGAATGTCACTTTGTGCAGGGGGAGTTCTAAGTGCGGGAAAAATGCGCTATTTCACATGCTGACATTACACCCCCCCTAGGTACGAAATTTAAAGGAATATTTCACTTTTATTGTTTCACTTTAAGAATTATTAATTTCACTGCTCCCGAAAAAACGGCCGTTTTAAAAAATAAAAAAAGCATTGATACATGTTCCCTGGGGCAGGACTGAGGTCCCCAAACACTTTTTAGGACTAAACTTGCAGATTAGCCTTTAAAATGAACACTTTTGATTTCTCCCATAGACTTCTATAGGGAGTTCGGCGCGGCTTTACATATTAGTTTCAATGCGCCGGCTGCTACGCTGGTTCATGCGCCTGATTAAGCCTCCACCCGGAGTACTAATTAATGCATGAACCAGCGCAGCGCACATAGCTTAGTAAATCAGGCCCTGTGTCTCTATCTCTCTCTGTCTGACTGACTGATCTTCTCTAGAACCGCCAACACACTACACTAGGCAGCCGTGCAGGCTGCCTTTTATAGTGGGGGGCGTGTACTAATCCCCCTGAGCCATAATTGGCCAAAGCCACCCTGGCTTTGGCCAATTATGGCTCTTCGTTTTTTGAGCGCTGTGATTGGCCAAGCATGCGGGACATACAGCATGCTTGGCCAATCATCAGCGCTCAACGCCCCAGTGAATTATGGGACGTTTTGTGTCATTAGAATTTGGCGCGAACGACCCGTTTTGTTCGATTTTCGACGAACGATCGAACGACCGATGTTCGATTCGAACATACGTTCGAATCTAACGCGGAGCTCATCCCTACCTGTGTCCATTCAGACATGGAACCTGGCTCGGCTCCGCCTCCTCTCTCTCCTCATTGGCTCACTAACTTTGACAGCAGCGAAAGCCAATGATACCTATTGCTGTGTCTCAGCCAATCAGGAGGGAGAGTCCTGGACAGCCGAGGCTCTTGTGCAACATCTCTGGATCGAGATGGGGGTCTGGTAGATATGAGGGGGCTGCTACACACACAAGGTTTTTTTTTATCTTAATGCATAGAATGCATTAAGATAAAAAACCTTCATATTAATATTTTATGTGGCTATATTATGTACTACATTTTTTTATTTAAAGGGGTGGTTCACCCTAAAAACTACATTTTCTTATTCCACTGCCCCCCCACATTACAATCCGATTAAGGCTCTTATTATTTTTCTCATGCTGTACATACCTTTGTACAGCATATTCACCCGTGCATCCGGGTTGCGAGTCCCGCGGGAGTGGGCGTTCCTCACATGCCGGTGATTGACGTTTTGCCCAAAAACGAGCTCCCCCCGTTGCGTAAGCCGCGTCACGGTTGGCGAAAGGAGCCGAACGGCGAGTCGGCGCTATACTGCGCATGCGCATCGCCGTTCGGCTCCTTTCGCCAATCGTGACGCGGCTTACGCGACGGGGGGAGAGCTCGTTTTTGGGCAAAACGGCAATCACACACATGTGAGGAACGCCCACTCCCGCGGGACTCGCAACCCGGATGCACGGGTGAATATGCTGTACAAAGGTATGTACAGCATCAAAAAAATAATAAGAGCCTTAATCGGATTGTAATGTGGGGGGGCAGTGGAATAAGAAAATGTAGTTTTTAGGGTGAACCACCGCTTTAACTTAAATAATAAATCTACACCTGAGCAAAATTATATAAAAAGCTGTGATATGAAAACGTGTAATGAATTTAAATGCCCAACAAGTGATCAGAAAGAATATATACAAAAATATATATAAATCTACATGAGTTGTGTGACTTTCAGCTGAATTAAGCCAAAGATGTAAAGTAAAAATAGACAGCGCTCTTTTAAATGTCTAAT
Source organism: Rana temporaria (assembly GCF_905171775.1). Lineage (NCBI taxonomy): Eukaryota > Metazoa > Chordata > Amphibia > Anura > Ranidae > Rana > Rana temporaria. Next base: position 52,928,080 of record NC_053501.1, read on the forward strand.
AAAAATAAAATCATCCTAATTAAAGTGCTCAGTGCAAACAAATATATGTAAAGAAATCAAATGAACAATAAGCAATTGTGCAAAAAGTCCATATTATGCAGGGCTTAATTAAAGTGCTCAGTGCAGGTAAATGCATCCAAATGTAAAGGAAAGGGACACCCAGGAGAATAGTGCTCTTCCTCTCTCTCCCAATAGAAGCGCACCACACTCACCATAACAATAGGTGACTATGAACATGTTATATACATGGGAAAGACTATGAGAAGAGAGACATCTAATGGACAAAGATATGTACTGCAGGTTCCATAGAACCTCTTAGCTTTAGTAAGGGTATTAATTCTATTATATATACTGTATATATATATATATATATATATATATATATATATATATATATATATATATATTTATACATAATATATATTTTATATATATATATATATATATATATATATATAAAAAAAAAGAGACAACTTATTGGTTCCAGTGGCGGAATTATAGGGGTTGCTGCAGTCGCACTTGCGACTGGGCCCTGCCGTCCTGCCGCTGTGGGGGTGGGGACAAGACCCGGCATCTCCCTCTGCACCTCTGTTATTCTACTATGCCAGAAAAATAATAATTTTAACATGGAAAAAACCTGTGGCTCTGTCAATATCTGCCTGTAAGGCATTGATTAACAAAATCCTACCTTTATATAAGAATAGTTATGCTAGTAGAGGGGTGCTGGACAAGTTTAATAAGGTTTGGGGGGGTTGGGTGAATGATATGTCCATGGTGTTTAGCTAAATGGTTTAAGTTTAACATTTCTGTCCTATTATATACCTGAGGGTGGGGTATGTTCCATGTGCCTTAGTACTCTTTGACCTGTGATTCCAGAGATTATGCTTCTTCAGCATTTAAAGTTATGCCTGCCATTATCCTGCAAAGACTAATTATGTCGTAAAGGGACTGATTACTGTCATGAAGATGCTTTACTGTATATTCCATGTGGATGAATGTTTTGTGATGGAAGTCTATATATCATGCTGCTTGGAGCTGATTACTGGTGATAATCTATTTTTTGTGTTTCTTTTTTGTGTCTGAAGTTACATTTGTAACTGTTGCTTACACTGTTGTATGCTTTACACCTTACTAAAATAAACAAACAGAATAAAAAAAAAAAATGAAAAGTAAAGAGAAACAGTACTCTCAAATGATTCAGCTATGAAATGCCATTGTTGATGGAGATTAGAGATGGGCCGAACGACCCCCTGTTCGGTTCGTGGCAGAACTTTTGAACATTGCAAATGTTCAGAAACTGATTAACGAACCCCATTGAAGTCTATGGCACCCCAACTGGAAAAATCAAAAGTGCCCATTTTGAAGGCTTATATACAAGTAATTGGGCATACAATGGTTTTGGGGGTCCGGGTACTGCCCTAGGGGACATGTATCAATAAAAAAAAGATTTTTAAATAATCAGTGATGCTTAAAGTGAAACCATCAAAATGAGAAATAATAACAACAAATAAAAATTCCTTTAAATATAGTGCCTGGGGGTCCCCTTACTCTGCCTGTAAAGTGGCACATCTGTACAATGTATAGAACATGCTGCAGCAATAATGGCATTTCTAAAGCCACAAAAAATCTATAAACAATAGCCTGGGGAGCCAGTCTGCATGATGAGGCCACAATTTAATGCACTTGGAAAAAGATTAGAGATTTTTTTGGATAAATTCTGGTGTCTCTTTTGCAGACTTTGGATAGATGTAACAGGTGCAGAAAAATCGGGCTTTGGGTGTTGGTGGTGCCTTCACACCGTAACCCTATAGAGGTACTCTTGATAAGAGCAAGAATTGGCCTTGCTGTCAAAAATTAAAATTTGATGCCCCGCTCAAACAGTTGCGGAAAAATTAGTCTTTGGGTGTCAGTGGTACCTTCACACCGTAACACTATAGAGGTACTTTCGAAGAAAGCAAGAATTGGCCTTGCTGTCAAAAATTGCAATGATATGCACCTGTCAAACAGGTGCTGAAAAAATGGTCTTTGGGTGTTAAAGTGATACTATAGGTTCATTATTTTTTTTTTGAAAAAAACAAACATATCATACTTACCTTCACTGTGCAACTCGTTTTGCACAGTGTGGCCCCTGAATGCCATTTTCTGGGGTCCCCCGGCAGCTCTCTTGGCTCTTCCCCACCTCAGATAACCCCCTCTGGGAAGTGCTTTCCCAAGGGGGGTACCTTGCAGGAATGCTCCTGTGTCATACACTCGGCGCCTATAGTGTATGGCTCGACCCCACCCCCTGGCGCCTGCATCATTGGATTTGATTTACAGCAGCACCCATGTTGCGTCAGTGACCTCATCCTCATTATCACTGGAGACTTGGAAATACGCTGCAGCTGGCGGGACACGACTGCCAATTTGTTGTTTACCAGTGTTCTCCCCTCTCTGTAGGTTCATGTTCCTATAGGTAGGGAGACCGCCGCTCCAGGTGAGCACAGGCAGATAATCAATGTCCACTCAGGAATCACACGGGTGCTGGCAATGCATAGGATTAAGCAGGTGGGAGAATGGATGGACAGCCGCACTCCAAAAAGTCTTGTTGAAAAAAGATGTGCTCTTTATTGTAAAAAGGAAAAAAATGCACAGCACACAACAGCTATGCTATGACTAAGCATTAGTTGTTAATGCGAAACGCGTCAGCTGTCTATCCCACTGTATGCTGTTGTGTGCTGTGCATTTTTTCCTTTTTACAATAAAGAGCACGTCTTTTTTCAACAAGACTTTTTGGAGTGCGGCTGTCCATCCATTCTCCCACCTGCTAGGTTCATGTTCCTACCTTAGTCAACCACAGAACCAACATCAGAATCAAGTAATGGCTGTGCATCATCAAGTAGTAAGTGGCTGATGCTGTGTTCAAATAACTCTGCTAACTCCATAAAGCCTGATGCTGGGGCTATGGCAGGAGTAGCTGTGGACAAGCAGGAAGAATAAGCCATTCTGGCAGCTGCAGTGAACTGCGCACAAGTCTCTGCTTGGGCAATGGAGGATGATAATGGTTAAGTAAGCCAGTCCACCACCTCCTCTGCATGCTGTGGCTGGATGGCATGGGCAACATCACTAAACAGAGGAAATGATGCCCTGCCTGAGGAGGAACCACATCCAGCTTTGCCTGTGGACACATACGCTGCTGGCCCCTCACAGTGCCATGGAAATGTCTGCCTCTCCTTGTTGGTCTCCCAGTCATGATGAGGGGGAGGGGGGCAGCTTATTAACAAAATGTAATAAAGATGTGGAAATGTGTACAGGAATGCACTTTAATCAGTGGTGGATAGAACTAGATACGCCTGAAAATAGGCTTCCTCCTAAAGACGTAACTTTCCTACGCCGCCTCATTGCACGCTATTTACGCTGGCCGCCTAATTGCAAATGAGGCAGATACGGCGATTCACGAACGTAGTTGCGCATAATATACGCGGTTTGCGTAAGGCTTACGTCCGGCGTATAGTTATTCGCCATCTATGAGGCGCAACTCATGCAAAGGTATGGACAAGGGAACAGCCATCGTAGTTTACGTAGTAGTAGTACCTGAATAGGGCTGGGCGTAGGTCACGTTCACGTCGTAGGCATTGAGCCGTCGTATCTTAGGGAGAATATTCAACGTAATTCTGAGCATGCGCACAGGGATACGTACATGGGACGGCGCATGCGCCGTTCGTTCGGCCCATCATTTGCATGGGGTCACGCTTCATTTAAATGGATCACGCCCACTTCCACCTACTTTGAATTAGGCCGGCTTACGCCTACGATTTTGCGTTACGCCGGCGCAACGTTGGGAGCAAGTGCTTTGTGAATACTGTGCTTGCCTCTCTGTGTTACGTTGGCGTAGCGCATATGAGATGCGCTACGCCGGCAGAAATATGCGCCGATGTCTGTGAATCCAGGCCTTAGTGTCTAAACCCATATCATAAAAAACTATCAATAAATGCTATAGTACATGCTATTCATACTCAGTCACTATGAGATTCAGTTTCTATATTCTGCAAAAAAATTAAATTTTTTGTACTCACCGTAAAATCCTTTTCTCTGTTGTCCATGGACGGACACAGCCTTCAAAGTCTTGACATATGGGTTTTGTTCCTGTTTATAGGAGAGGACTAGGCAGAACATGTTGGATATTTAAATACATGTTACTTTAACAGAGTTGAACAGCCCCAGCCAGGGGGCGGTCCTTCCGGACATAATCCTCCTCCCTGCAGCATGCAGCCTCAGTTCATAACAAGCAGCACAAACCTAAAAAGAAGTGGTGGGTGCCGTGTCTGTCCATGGACGATAGAGAAAAGGATTTTACGGTGAGTACAAAAAAATCCTATTTTCTCTTATCGTCCATGGACAGACACAGCCTTCAAAGTCTTGACATATGGGACGTCCCCAAGCAGTGTCAAAAAAAAAAAAAAACGAGGGGTGGGAACAGTATCAGTAAAAACAATTTAACTTCACCCCAAAGCAAGCAGAGCTCCTCGACGGAGGAGTTGCAACTTTTAACAGCCGCCTGCAAAACCTTGCGGCCAAAGGAAGCATCTGAAGATGCACTCACATCAACCTTGTAAAATTTGGAAAAGGTGTGAACAGACAACAAAGTCACCGCCTTACACACCTGTGAGACAGACGCTTGATGTCGGAAAGCCCTGGAAGCACCAATTGCCCTGGTTGAATGAACTGTGACCGGAAAGGAGGGCGCCCGCCCCTTAAGAGCATAGGCCTGTATGATGGTCTGCCTGATCCACCAAGAAATGGTGGCCGACGAGACCGCCAGGCCTTTTTGTGGACCAGATACCGACACAAAAAGTGAGTCAGACCTCCGAAACAGAGCCGTAGCGGACAGGTACACCCGCAAAGCACGTACCACGTCTAAAGTATGCAGCACAACCTAATTAGGATGCACCGTTCGAGGACACAAGGATGGAAGTACAATGTCCTCATTAAGGTGAAAGGCCGAAACCACCTTCGAACGGAAGGTTGCGGGTGCACCACCGCCACCAGGCGCACGAGATATGCGTACCAAGGACTCCAGGGCCATTCTGGAGCGATTAGAATCATCGGGATCCCTTATGCCTCAACTCTACGGAGCAGCCGAGGAAGCAACTTCAAGGGGGGAAAGGCATAAATTAGCCGATACTGACCCCACATAGCCACTAACGCATCTGCTCAGGGATTTCTGGACCTGGCCACGAACCTCAACACTTTGCTGTTGAGACAAGAGGCCAGGAGATCCACGTACGGTGTGCCCCACCTCCTGCAAAGGAGTTGAAACACCTCCGGATGCAATGACCATTCCCCCGGGTCCAGCATCTGGCGACTCAGGTAGTCCACCTGCCAGTTTTCTACGCCCGGAATGTAGACGGTCGATAGAGCCAGCACATTTCTTTCCTCCCAATGCAAAATGTGAGCGACCTCGGACACTGCAGCCAAGCTCCGTGTTCCCTGATGGTTGACATGAATCCTGATTAGGCGACCTTGCAACCTCCTCGACCATGATGAGAGGCATAGCCTGATCGCCCGAAGTTCCAGGACATTGATCGGCAGATGGGATTCCTGTAAAGTCTGGCAACCCTGGGCCGACTGGACTCCCCCCAGACGCCCCCCCAACCGGTGAGGCTGGCATCTGTTGTAATCACCGTCCACAGGGAAGGAACGACTTCCCGGACCGAAGAGCCGGGGATCTCAGCCACCAATTCAGAGAGACTCTGACTAGGTGGCTTACCTGAATCTGGCAAACCAGAGACAAAGGAGATTTGTTCAATTTGGACAGGATCTCCTTCTGCAATACTCGAGTGTGGAACTGGGCATACGGTACATGCAAAAACGGAGAGATGACCATTTTTGGGATGCCTACAGCTTCACCGCAGACTAAAGAGTCTGCAATTTTTCTAGGGGAAGAAAGACTCTCGCCTCCATGGAGTCCAGAATCAACCCCAGGTATTCCAAACACTGAGTCGGTACCAGGACTGACTTCTGGATGTTTAACACCCACCCGAATTCTCGGAGGGTCTGGCTGGCAATAGTCACATCCACTTCTAAGCCAGAAGCTGCTCTCAAAAGAAGATTGTCCAAGTAGCCCACGACAGCAATGCTAGAATTGGTGCGAGCACCTTGATGAAAACTCCTTGTGCTAACGCTAGGCCAAAGGTAAGAGCCACAAACTGATAGTGGTCTTTTATTGCAAAGTGCAGAAACCTCTGGTGTCCTGCGCAAATTGGGACATGCAAGTATGCGTCCTTTGGTGTCTAAGGACGCCAGAAAGTCCCCCGGATGGAGCGCAGCCACCACCGAGCAAATGGATTCCATGTGGAACTTCCGTAATCTCACAAGGGCATTTAAGGCTTTGAGGTCCAAGATTGGACGGACCCTGTCCTTTGTTGTGACCACAAACAGATTCAAATAAAATCCCTGAGACGTCTCGTCCTGCGGAACAGGTAAAATTACCCCGCAACTCAGTAATTCTTGCACTGCCCCCAATAGGGTAGACCGACGAGCCGGAAGGAGAGGACGATTTGGAGGGAAAGAATCGGTTCGGCAGACAGGAAAGAAACTATCTTGTACCCCGAAGAGACCACATCGCAGACCCACTGGTCGGAGAGCAGGGAGGTCCACCGAGCTGTGAACCTGCAAAGCCGTCCCCCCACCCATGAGTCGGGTAGGGACAAAACTTTATGTGGTGGTGGGTTTGGATGCCGGTTTGTTCGGCTTACACACCCAGGAACATTTCTGCCCCCCAGCTGAGCCTTCGTCAGTCAGGGAGGGTCCACCCGTGGGCCCTGACTGACGAAAATACTGTTTCTGCGTGGGAAAAGAAGGACCCGGCTTACGGCACGGCTCCTTTCCATTGGTGGACTGAGGGAGGACCAACATTTCAGCCAAATCAGGTTGCGCAACACTATTGCAGAAACAGAGGCTCTAGATATCAAGGGGGCTGCATCCAGGGTAGCATCACAGACATATACAAGACCTGGACCAACTGGTCTGCCAGTCTAACATATTCAGGAGGGAGCTGATGCTCCTCCACAGTCTGGTTCAAAACCTTTGCCCATTCAGTGAGTGTATGAGACACCAAGGTTGCAGCCAAAATAGGCCACAATGCTGACCCTAGCATGATAAACCTGGAGTGGGTCACCACCTCGGACCTCCTATCAGTATGGTCTTTGAAAGCAGGGGTCCCTTCTATACGGAGAGTGGTTACCTTGTTTAACTGAGCAACTGGGGGGGTCAACCACCGGAGGAGAAGCCCATTTTTTCAAAAGGCTGTCCTCAAAAAGGTAACGGACCACCAGACGCTGAGAGATCACAAAGGACTTCTGTGGCCGTTCCCATTCCTTATCTATGAACTTATCAAAGAAAGTAACATAAGGTTAGATTTGTGTGACCCAAAGGAGACAGACCCCTCTGTGGAAGTCCCAGCTGCATCTTCCAGCTTGAGAGAGTCCCTCACAGCATCAATAGGTGCACTCACAAGTGCCCTGCCTTGCACTGACCCGGAGGTATCCTCCTCACCAGGGAGGTCCTGGTCCACATCCTCTGACATGCCAGAACCGGGGTCCTGAGCCGCAGCCAGAGCATTCCCCAGAAAATGGCGTGGGAGGGGAGCGCTTTTTACCCCCCTTACGCCGCTTCCACCCTGGCAACATATGATTCCAGGACTGCCGACAGTGTATCCATGGGAACCGCAGGGGCACTATTTGCGGCCTCCGGCAATGTAGGGTAAGAAAGGCCACTCCATTATCACCCACTGGCTACCCTCTAGGACTAAGTGAAAAACACTTAAGAAGTCCACCCTCCCTGCTGCACCGACCGGAGGGGTTACCTAGGGGACTCACCACCCAGAGGGAGACCGCTCAGCACAGCTGCCCGCCTTCCTTGTATACACAGCGTGAGGTAAAAACTGAGGTAAAATCTGTGAGGTGTGCTCCGTTTAGAAAGCCAGTGCTAGAGACTTCCCAGGAGACAGACCCCCCCCTCACAGAAAGCGGACCCCGGCACCCGACAGGGACCTGAAGCCCCCCTGCACCCTGGTTGCAGCGGGCCCTAGGGCAGGAGGGGAAAGGGCGACAGAGAGCAGGGAAAGGGAGGACAGGAGAATCCCTTAATTCCGGGAATGCCCAGCTGTTCCATCCTGCCGAGGCAGGAGGAACCGTACTTACCCGTCCTTGCGAGGACATGCTGGCGCGTCCCTGACAGACACACAACCGATGGTACGGAGTAGCTTTCGGACAGTCCACTGTGCGTGAGACAACAAAACAGCCCAGTCATGTGTAGACCCTGGAGCAAAAAGCCCACCAGCCACCCCAGGGTATGTCGTGGCAGACCCAGCGCTTAGCTAAGGTGTGCTCACGCTCGATGGCCGGACTGGGAAGACTACAAGCATCTATATATCTAGCCTGTCACCCAGCCGGCAGTTGATAGAAGAATCTTAAAAGACAATAAAAGAAAATAATAAAAAAAATTCTTCAGGGCGCTGGGCCCAAAGGGAGCCACGTCCTTCTCCTCTGCTAGGCAGAAAAAAACTGAGGCTGCATGCTGCAGGGAGGAGGGTTATGTCCAGAGGGAGGGCTCCGTCGAGGAGCTCTGCTTGTTTTGGGGTGAAGTTAAATTGTTTTTACTGATACTGTTCCCACCCCTCGTTTTTGACACTGCTTGGGGACGTCCCATATGTCAAGACTTTGAAGGCTGTGGACGATAAGAGAAAATAGGATTTTTTGTACTCTCCGTAAAATCCTTTTCTTTATCTTCCATGGACGGACACAGCACCCACCCCTCCTTTTTAGGTTTGTACTACTTGTGACGAACTGAGGCTGCATGCTGTAGGGAGGAGGGTTATGTCCAGAGGGACCGCCCCCTGGGCGGGGCTGTTCAACTATGTTAAAGTAACATGTATTTAAATATCTAACATGTTCTGCCTAGAGGGTTGGGGAGGAAATTGTGCAGGGGTGGCCCCATTTGGGGAATTGCTCTCCTTAGGGGAGCTGGTGCAAAAGCAGGGGGAGGTATCAATGATGGACTGGAAATCCCGGCAGTTGACAGACCTGTTTAATAAATGGAAACACCAAATTAGATCAGTAAACTCTGACTATTTTTGAGGAGTGGTGTGTTAACCTCTTGGAACTGGGCCATATGTTATCCCGGATGCACAGATTGGTTCAGAGTGCTCAAAATAAGACAACTCCATATTACATGCGTGAATGGGAGAGGGAGTTGGGCCTCAAATTTACAGCGGAACAATCAAAGAGGTTGATGGAAACCACACACCAGTCCTCAATAAGTTCTTATATACAAGAGATGTCTTATAAGTTTCTGACTCGATAGTACCATACACCGACCCGTCTGGCCCAGATTTATCCATCGATGGATGCCAATTGCTAGAGGGGGTGTAACCAAAGAGGTTAATTTCTTCATATATGGTGGCAGTGTCCCAAGATTAGGAGATTTTGGGAGGAGATATCCCCGTGGATAAAAAAATTGACATTAAGACCTATCGAGCAATCTCCATTACATTTCCTGTTTCATGGGATGCCATCATCTATAAAGTTTTATAAAAGAAGTGTTACACCCAGGGCCGCTGATAAGCCAGTACAACTGGCCCTGTTGTAGGGGTCCGGAGGTCCCCAGGGGCCCGGAGGCCCACAGGGTCCCAGATGACAACTTCCCTTTTTTTATTAATTTTTTTATAAAAAATATATATATATTTTTTAATATATTTTTATTTACATTTTTATTAAAGGGCCATTTTTTTTTTTTTAGAGGTCCAGGGGTCCAAAGGCCCCCAGGGCCCCGGATGGCAACCCCCCTTTTTTTTATTTATTTTTTATAAAAAAAAATATATTTTTTCTAATATATATATTTTTTTATTTTTTATTAAAGGGACAATTTTTTTTTCTTAGGGGTACGGGGGTCCCCAGGGGCCCGGAGATCCCCAGGGCCCGGGATGAAAACACCCCTTTTTTTTATAAAAAAATAAATAAATTTTTATATATTTTTTTACTATATATATATATATATATATATATATATATATATATATATATATATATATATATATATATATATATATATATATTATATATATTTTATAAAAAAAAGGGGGATTGCCATCATCCGGGGCCCTGGGGACCTTTAATAATAATAATATTTATATATATATATATATATATATATATATATATATATATATATATATATATATATATATAAATATTATTATTATTAAAGGTCCCCAGGGCCCCGGATGATGGCAATCCCCCTTTTTTTTATAAATTCTTTTTTTTCATATTATTTTATTTATTTTTTCTTTTTATTCCATATATATATATATATATATATATATATATATATATATATATATATTAAAGGGCTCATGAGGTCTCCATGTGGCAAACCCCCTTTTTTTTTTATAAATGTTTTTTTTTTTTTTTTTTAATTAAAGAGCCCAGAGGTCCCCAGGGCCCTGAATGGCAACCCCCCCTTTTTTTATAAATTTTTATTTATTTATTTTATATATTTTTTTATTTTTTCATTTTTATTAATAATTTGTAAAGGGCCCCCCTCCGCTTCTCAATTCGCGGCAGCCCCCCCTCCCGCTTCTCAATTTCAGACAGCAGCCCCCTCCCCGGTTCTCTGCTCCAGGTGCCTACCAATGCCGCCAATCCCGTAACGTGCTGCAGAGACAGTTTCAAGGCGGGACCAGGGGTGGAGCTGAAGGGGGCCCCGGCAGGTAGGCTGTACGGGGCCCCATGATTTCTATCAGCGGCCCTGGTTACACCACACCTGTTAAATGCAGCGAAGGCATTGATACCTAGATATTGGAAACAACCCAAAGTCCCTAATATAATGGAATGAAAAAGGGAGGTAGAGAGGATAATGGAAGCAGAGAGATGGGTACATACGGTTAAGGACCAACAGGACAAATTTAAGGATGTATGGGCAGGGTGGATATATTACTCTCCTGAAATAGGGAAGGACTAGCCTGGGGCAGGGAGGCCTGGGTGGAGAGGGAAGGGCGAGACTATATATTTTTTTTTCTCTCCCCCCCCCCCCCATGGGGGCACCAGAAAGAGAGGATTTAGCATATGGGAAAGAAAAGAGACTTTGGCCCCCCTTTCCTTCTTTTACTTACCGTTTTATTAAATATAAAAAAAAAAATTCACAACACTAATTTGGATTACTTGCACAGTAGAGAGGAGGAATTAATTAATTTAGTCAACACTGGATGAAGAGCACAGAGGGTCGGGGGGGAAGGGGACAGAAATAGGGGAGAAGCAGCTCCCCCCACTTCTTTTTTTTCTTCTTTTTATCTTAAGGATTTTGGTGGGATGGGGTCATAAGAATGGGAAGTGGGGTTTCAAAGAGATGTCACAGGAATAAAAAACTATTAAGTTATTTTCTTTTTATTATAGGGTGTTATTAAATCCCTCCTTCTCGTGTGGTAGGGGGGGGTCATAAGGTGATGGGATTTAAAGAGTCACGAAATAGGGAATTTTTTTCTCTCCTCCTTTTATCCTATTAAGGATTTTGGTTGAATGGGGTCATAAGAATGGGAAGTGGGGTTTCAAGAGTTGTCATAGCCATGAAATAAAGAACTATTAAGTTCTAATTTTTTTTTTTTAGGGCGTTATTAAGTCCCTACTTCTCGTGTGGCATGGGGGTCATAAGGTGATGGGATTTAAAGAGCCACGAAATAAGGTGTGTGTTTATTTTTTTTTTTTGTCTCCCTTCTTCAAAGGCAGACAGACATTAATTTTTTTTTGATATTCTCCTCCATTTTTTTCCCTCTCCCTCGTATCTCCCTCTACCTCTTGTAGGTGGAGGGTGGATTGGGGGGGGGGAGGGGAAGAGAGGGAAGGGGAAGTAAGAGACATAATCGGAGGGTGCTTGGGGGGGGGGGGGGGGAAATGTATGTATTTTTATTTATATATGTATGGTGATGTTTTTTGTATTTTTCTTGTGGTCTTTATTTGTTCATGTTTTCTTTTTTTTATGTATGTGTTGTAATTTGTTATAATTAAGAAAAGAAGCAATTATTATCCATGTCCGTCCATGGATAAGAGAAAACCTGGTTCATCATGCTGTCTATCTCCACCTTCTGTTCATGTCCCCAACTCAGCTATGGAATTTGCAGCTGTTATGGAAACTTTGCACATGCTCAGTTTTCAGTGAATTTCTATGCTGAACATTTCTTCCCCATCACATTTGAGCAACCCATGTGAGTATAGAGTCACACATGTGGGAGTATACATAATGGTAAATGACAGCCCACTCCCTCCCTCCTCCGCCATGCCCACTAACCAGCTAAACACAATAGGGGAGGGATATTACATGTTGATTAATGGAAGCTTCACCTTCCTCTAATTCTAAGACACATTCTGGAGGAACGTGATATAGCCGGTGACTGGCATGTTATTTCCATAAAATAATAAAACATTTAAATATATACAGTAACAGTGAGTACACCCCTCACATTTTTGTAAATACTTTGTTATATCTTTTCATGTGACAACACTGAAGAAATTAAACTTTGCTACAAAGCTACAAAGCTTGTATAACACTGTACATTTTAAGTGTTAGATCTTTAAGTGCTTCCTGGACCTTTTGTCACCAGGCAAGGTTTTCCCAGATTTGCAAGGCTGCCGTCTGGTCCTCTGTTCACATGTTCTCTTGAGTTTTACCAGGTAGAATTTTAGCCCCAAGCTAATGTCAGCTTTAGGCATAAGATTCTTCAGGCAGGTCTTGGAGCTGCAGGCACTCCCCGCTTTTTTTTTTTTTTTTTTTAAGTGATCCTGTTAGAGTGTAGTTTTATGTGTTGCCTGCCCCTCGGTTGGAGTGCTTTTGGAGGTTTCAAATCTCAATGAATCTTGTGTCCCTTAATGAACAAGAAAAATTTGGATTCTGTTATTCACCATGAAAGCGACTCAGAATCCACCGCTCTGCGTTTTATGTTCTTGCTCTCAGCACTGCTTTGTTATAAAACTGAGGCATGGTTGGAGTTTGAAAGATTATACCAGACTGGTCACTGGTTTTTCTATTTTCATTATGCAGTGTCAAAATCCTCCTACGCAGTGTAATCACAAATCAATGAACTCATAAAAAAGTGACAGCGAGTTTAACATCCTATTGACTGATGCCATCTTTGTCCTGAATGGACAAATGTTCCAGTGACAACTAAGGAGGAAATCCCCTTTACTTTGTAAAATTTTCTGTCATTTTCTGTTGCATCTATAGTAGAGGAAGTGACTAGAAATCTTCCTTAGTAGAACACAGACAGTAAAATAACCTGATAGGAGTTTTAAACCCTTCAATTCCCTAAAAAAAGGCTTTGGCTAAACATACATTTTGGGCCCATTAATACTTTGCCATATTTGTGCATTGTGTTTTGCGTTAATGCGCATTGTGTTAGGCAGTTCATTTATTTTAAATGGGCTGCTAATGCACAAGAATGGACAGAAGAAATGGACAAAAGAAATGGACATGCAGCATTTTATCCAATACATCACATAGCAGCATGTTACCATGCATTTTGGTGCACTCCAACAAATTCAACATGAATGAACAGAATCACAATGCAGTAATGCATAGAATGTGTTAGGGTAACACATGCATTAAGGCACCTTGCACTAAAACACCATGCATTAATGTGCAAAAGTGTTACAGGATATTACATTTTAAGACCTATAAACAATAGAATGAGTTGACATGAACAAAATTCTCACATTTTACTTCCCACAAGGCAATTTTTTTTAAAAATATATGTAATAATTTGGATTATTTAAATTAAATTATTTGAATTAAAGAGGGGCCTCTAATTCTTTCCTTTTCCTACATTTTTTTTTTTTTGGTCACAGAATTTTTTTATTTACATTATTTAAAAACACATGAACTTAATTTCACCTTTTCTAATTTATGCATTGATTTTTTTAAAGATTTTTTGCACACAATATTAGAAATCACAATATTAGGTTTAATATATAAAAATTAACAACTTCACTCGTGCCAATAATATCTAATGCAGCTGCTATTCCAAACCTTTGATAGATATTCTCTTACAACTATAGGGCGAACCCGATGTGCAAATAGCGTTTGCAATATAATATAAGAACCTATAGTCAGTGCAATTACCCATATACTGTTGAACTGTATATAGGAGTGCCGAGATGGATTCCTATGTGCAACTATCAGTATATCTCAAATCATATACAAAATATACATATATAAGTGCCACAAAATCTAAATATCATGTGTTCAAAGCAAAGTATATTGTATTATAAAGTGTTCAGTCCCAGTAAATATGTGCAAATCGTGCCATCTTCCACATGAATAAAGTGCCTTGTGCTTTTCTTCATACGATTTCCTTTCCATTTGCACATATGTACTGGAACTGAGCACTTTATACTACAATATAGACTGTTTTTGCTTTGAACACTTGAGATTTAGATTTTTATTGCACTTATATATATGTATATTTTGTATATGATTTGAGATTTATTGATTGTTGCACAAAGAAATCCATCTCGGAGCTCCTATATACAGTTCAACAGTATTTGGTTGATTGCACCGATTATAGGTTCTTCTATTATATTGCAGATCCTATTTGCACATAGGGTTCGTCCTATGAGCCTATATTTGTAGATTACAAAGTAAAGCTAGCTTGTTGCACAGTAACATTTAATAATATCTGTATGTACCTGGAAAAAGGCTAGGTACTGAAGGCTTAGAATGATGGATTTTCAGGAGGATGTCAACAATGGAAGCCACCATATTTTTCTAATGAAAGGTTTTCTTCAAAAATGGATGGCTTCCGACAGCTGCATCATGGTCATGGCAGTCTAGCCTTTTCTTGCAGTTTATTTATAAGATACCATAAGTGGAAGGAAGACAAACGAGTATCTAAGCGAGGAAACTTAGGTCGCCGGACTAACATTCTTTATTTAGAGAAAACTATGATACAATGAACCTCACTTATGTAAAAATTATTTTTCCTTTAGTTGTGCTTGGTCTTACCCTGAGTGACAGCTGCTAAAGAGTTCATCCCTAAACGCAGATTTCAAATTCCAATAATCTATAATGCACAAAGACGAAGGGGTCTATTTATAAATGTTTTCACACAACATTCACACAACTGAATCCAATAAAAATGTGCGAATCTTGCCTTTTGTATGAAAACATTTACAAATAGCCTCCTAAGGTACGTCTGGCTGGTCTGGTCCCCTCAACTGACTGGTGCAAAGAAGGTCAAAGTCATATATTATAGAAAAATATTATTTTGGTTCTGGAAGCATAATGGCACAACAATTGTTCTCTTTCTGGAAAAAAAACATATGAATTAAATATGACACATGCAACCAACTGTTTTTTCTAAGGTAGCAAGGAACCTACAGGCGTGATTTAGTCAACATTATTTTCAACTGAACACATCAGTACTGACATCACACTTCACTTTCTAATTTCCCTTCTTGGAAAAGTCTATTACTTAAAAGAAAATGGGATGCCTATATATAAATCAGGGTTTTAACCAAAGTTTATAAGTCTTCAGATATTGCATTGAGTAGTTGATCTTGTAGCTCCATAGAGACAGGGAAGCTTTAGCTGAGCAAGTTGATGCAGCGGTGAGGCTGTGATACCATTCAAATGGAGAGAAAGAAGAGTTGGTTATCGATGAGCTTTAGTTGTGTAAAAAATATGTACAGTAAAGTCATTTTAGGAACTAATCTATTGAAGGCTGTTTTACAGCCTATTTCAATACTTACATTGCCTATACAATTTTATATAAAGTTTTACAGCTGAAAAAAAATGTACATTTTTATTGATGCAAATCCATAAGCAATTTATAATGCCTAGAATTCAGAACAATGTCCACCTGGATCGTGGGTTGAGCTTATACAGACACATGGCTTTAAAGGATGCAGCTAAAGGTATCACATCCCGCTGTAAGCTTGGAGTTTTTACTAAAGGTTAATGACCACATGAGCTTCCTGAATTTCTTCCTCATCGTCCTCGTCCTCATCCTCATTAAGGAGGCCTCTGGCTTCCGGTGCTTGTGCTGATGAAGGCCGCTCGTCCGTGTCTCTAAGGCACCCAGGGTTCACAATATAGCGATAGTCGCCAGACACTGCTGCAGCCCCGCATGTCTGTGAAATGTCTATGCAGCAGTCATCGCTGTCAAAACCAGAGTGAAAAATTGAGTCTGCAGCAGTGGCTCCACAAGTCTCCCCGAGATTTACATACAGTGGATCTTGACTCTCTGATAATATAGATAAGCGGCCCAAGATGGTCTCTAGCCGTCTTTTTAAGTCTGTAAAGCAGGGCCTCCTCTTGGGCTCAGTGATCCAGCACTGGCACATCATTTCATACCTGCAATAAGAGACATTGATTTATTTCTGGTCACATTAAAAAAATCAGATTTAATCAGGAAAAGGCATGAGGAGAAGGATCAGGAATATTATTATTGCATTATATTCGTTAAAGCGAATCTAAAATCAAGAACAAAAATGTGAAATATCACAGATTACCATTTGCTAGTGTGGTGGCTGTATTTATGTCTAGAATTATTCTGCCTTTTTTTCACCTGGTGATGTTGCCAGTAACAAAGTTTCTGCCTAGGGTGCCAATACTCTCTCACCGTACTGTATCTATTGAAGGACAGGACAACACCTTCCTCTCTTCTCTTTTTTGTAACATATTGCAGTTCACAGAGAGAACTAGGAACAATGCTAACTAATGAGAGGTAGCAGAGGCACAGAGCAAAGGAAGCTATCCATCCAGATCTCTCTGGCAGGATTAAAAGGTATATTTTGCAGTTAATGAACAGACATATACAAATATTTTGAATTCACCACATACAGTGGGGAAAATAATTATTTGACCCCATACAGATTTTGTAGGTTTGCCCACTTACAAAGAAATGAAGGGCCAGATCCACGTACCTCGGCGCATATATAAGGCCGGCGTAGCGTATCTCAGATACACTACGCCGCCGTAACTTGCAGCGTATTTTCCGTATCCACAAAGAATTTGCACCGTAAGTTACGGCGTCGTAGTGTAACTGTGTCAGCGTCAGGGCGCGCAATTCAAATGGATAAGATGTGGGCGTGTTTTATGGTAATTCATCTTGACCCCACGTAAATGACGTTTTTTTTTAATGGCGCATGCGCCGTCCGTGGGGGAATCCCAGTGTGCATGCTCGAAATCACGTCGCAAATAGTCAATGCTTTCGACGTGAACGTAATTTACGCAAAGCCCTATTCGCGAACGTTTTACGCAAACGACGGAACATTCGACGCTAGCCCGACGTCCATACTTAACATTGCGTACGCCTCATAGAGCAGGGGTAACGTTACTCCGAAAAAAGCCTTACGTAAACGACGTAAAAAAATGCGCCGGGCAGACGTACGTTTGTGGATCGCTGTATCTATCTCATTTGCATACTCTATGCGGAAATCAACGGAAGCGCCACCTAGCGGCCAGCATAAAAATGCACCCAAGATCCGACGGCGTACTAAGACGTACGCCAGTCGGATCGAGCCCACATTCAGTCGTATCGTATCTATACAAAACAAAGATACGACGGGGGATCGTAGAAATTATGCGGCGTATCAATAGATACGACATAATTTCTTTGTGGATCTGGGCCGAAGGGTCTATCATTTTTATCATGGGTATATTTTAAATGAGAGAGACAGAATATCAACCAAAAATCCTGAAAAAAAGACATAATACAAATGTTATAAATGAAGTTGCAGTTCAGTATTTGATCCTCAAGGAAAACATGATTTGGTACTTGGTGGAGAAACCCTTGTTAGCAAGCACAGAGGTAAGACGTTTCTTGTAGTTGGTTACCAGGTTTGCACATATCTCAGGAGGGATTTTGGCCCACTCTTCTTTACAGATCTTCTCTAAATCCTTAAGGTTTTTTGGCAGTCGCTTGGCAACTCAAAGTTTCAGCTCCCTTTATACATTTTCTATAGGATTAAGGTCTGCAGACTGGCTAGGTCACTCCATGACCTTAATGTGCTTCTACTTGAGCCACTAATTTGTTGCCTTGGCGGTATGTTTTGGGTCATTGTCATGCTGGAAGACCGATCCACAACCCATCTTCCAGTGTTCTGGCCGAGTGAAGATCTCATCCAAGATTTTACAATACATGGCCCGTCCATTGGCCCCTCAATGCGGCAAAGTGGGCCTGTGCCATTAGCAGAGAAACAGCCCCACAGGATAATGTTTCCACCTCTGTGCTTGCCTGTGGGGATGGTATTCTTAGGGTCATAGTCAGAATATTTCTTCCTCCAAACACGGCGAGTGGAGTTAATGTCAAAGAGCTCAATGTTGGTCTCATCTGACCACAGCACTTTTCTCCCAATTCTTCCCTGAATCATTTAGATGTTCATTGGCATGACTGTACATGTGCCTTCCTGAGGAGGGGGATTTCAATCCATGGTGGCGTATTGTGTTGTCAGTGGTTTGTTTGGCGGCTGTGCTCCCAACTGCCTTAAGATAATTTACAAGCTCCTCCCATTTAGTTCTGGGCTGATCCCTCACTTTTCTGATGATCATCCTTACCCCATGAGGCAAAATCTTGCATGGAGCTTCAGACCGGGGGCGATAGATTGTTATTTTGTATTTCTTCCATTTGTGAATAATCACGCCAACAGTTGTCTCCTCTTACCAAGCGTCTTGTTGATGGTATTGTAGCCCATTCCAGCCTTGTGCAGGTCTACAATCTTGTCCCTGACATCCTTTGACAGCTCGTTTGTCTTGCCCATTATGGTGAGGTTTGAATGGAAGAAATAGTCTGTGGACAGGTGTCTTTTATACACATAACGAGTTGTCGTTAGGAGCACCTTTTTAAATTGACAGGACTAATCCGTGTACCACATGAGCACATACTGTAGCCAACCTTAGGGAGCAAGAATTATTGTTGGTTGGTAGGGGATCAAATACTTATTTATAACATTTGTCAAACATCATGTGTTTTTTCTGGATTTTTGGTTGATACTCTGTCTTTATCATTTAAAATACGCCTATAATAAAAATTTTAGACCTTCCTTCGTAAGTGGGCAAACTTACAAAATCTGCGGGGGATGAAATTTTTTTTATTTTCCCCACTGTAAGAGAAATTTGTAGTTAGGGTGTGCATACACTTTAAATATATTTTTTTTAACTAATCCAACATTCATGAAACTGAAGACTAAGAATATCCATGCTGTATACCTGCTATACAAAAGACGTGCTAGAAGACAAGGTAGAAACATTTTATGTCTTTTTAAGTGCCACACAGAAGTCAGATAAAAGTTAGTAAAGGTCTGCTGGTATGCTATAGTAGGCACCTCCAGGTCTATTCAAAACTATTTAACTTAAAAA
Organism: Rana temporaria; assembly: GCF_905171775.1. Classification (NCBI taxonomy): domain Eukaryota; kingdom Metazoa; phylum Chordata; class Amphibia; order Anura; family Ranidae; genus Rana; species Rana temporaria. The sequence goes on from NC_053501.1 coordinate 52,947,463, forward strand.
AAAAAGGGAGAGACCCTTTTCCTTGCTCATGTAATGCAAAGCAAAAGGGTAAATCTACTCCATCTCTCCCCAGCAGCATGTACTCACATTTCCATGATACTACGCCATCCGGTTTGGCCTCCAGGAGTGAAGTGGAATACCAGCCACTTTGGTGTATGGGTGAGCATGTTACTCACTCCCTCTCTCTTATGTGACAGTTCTGGTGCCTACTTATTTCTCCAGGGCTGTCATAAAGTGTCACGATAACAGCCCATATCCCTGTGTAAGCTTTGTAAAGTCCGTAAGGGAAAGAAATTGGTTATTTTATGCATCTGTTCACCCTTAACAGACAAATAATTTTTCCCCTGGCCTTAGTATTTCTGATCAGTATTTCTGTTGTCATAATATTCTTCTATAGGGATTTGTGAAGGTAAGGAAGGAAAGAATAAGTTCTAAATATAAAAGTTAAGCTTTATCAGAAGCAGCCAACTTCTCATGGAACATGGATATATGGGTTTTGCACAAAGCAGCGTTTGCTCTTTCGGGACGCTAAATGCGGATTTTCGATTCGTAGTTGACTTTCAGCAAAAGTAAATAAGCAATTTTTTATCTGCACGTCCGCCACAAGATGGCGCTGTATTCCCAGTTTTAACGTTGCCTGTTGCATCACCTCTTTCTCTAGTGTTATTATAAGAGCTAGCAAAGCATATGAACTTTTTTGCCCACCTGTATATTTAATTATTGGCACACAGGTGATTCAAAAATTGGCATTAATGCCTAATTATCATTAAGAATACCATGTTTACTGTTTGGCAGAAAAAAATGAAGCTGAAGGTGTTCGTTCACTGGTGAGCACTTAACATTGTGGGAACAATGCGCCTTTAACTTCTTCGCTTTCCATGTCTGCCACATAATAGACTTCCACCCACTTCCCAATGTCAGGCCTGCATGGGATTAAAAATGTTCTTAAAAAGCCATTATTACTATTAACACTTCTGACTCCTATGGGGAGGTGGGCGAAATCTGAATATGATTTTGTGCATGCTGAACTTTTAAAGGGTCTTAGGCATCATCTAGAAAAGCAAGATCACTAGAAATAACTGTTCGACTAAGGTCCACATCACAAATGTGCCTTTTAGAACCAATTTATGAGAAACCAAATTCAAGATGTACAATAACCCCAAAAGTGAGTACACCCCTTACATTTTTGTAAATATTTCATTATATCTTTTCATGTGACAACACTGAAGAAATTACACTTTGCTACAATGTAAAGTAGTGAGTGTACAGCTTGTATAACAGTGTAAATTTGCTGTCCCCTCAAAATAACTCAACACACAGCCATTAAGTGCAGACCCCCTCCATCAGCATAGCCCCCCCCCCCCAGTGCAGACCCCCTCCATCAACATAGTCGCTCCCCAGTGCAGACCCCCTCCCATCAGCATAGTCACCCCCCTGGCTCCTGCAGACCCCCTTCATGAGCATAGTCACCCCGTGCAGACCCCCCTTACTTCGGGCTGGCGGTGGTAACCTCCTCAAAGCAAACTGACACCTTCCCGGCCGTTACAGCACTAGCTCGGGGCCAGTGCAGGGCGGGTGGCTAGGTAAACTGTAGCGGCAGCTGGAAAGGAGAGAAAAGTTTGCAGCTGTACCGCCCGGGCGGAAACAGTGACATGTGATTTGCGTCAGGCTCAGCAGCAGGGAAGTAGGAGGAGGAAGTAGGACAGACCAGGGCACTCGGCTGTGGTGCTGGAGATGTTCCGGGCCGGCCGGGGCTTTCCTCACTCTCTGGAGAGTCAGGATGGTGTCACCCTCTAGCGGGTGTCACCCGGGTGCGCACCGCACCCCACTGCAAATTTACACTGTTACACAAGCTATACGCTTAATACTTTAGATTGTAGCAAAGTGTCAGTTCTTCAGTGTTGTCACATGAAAAAATATAATAAAATATTTACAAAAATGTGAGGGATGTACTCACTTTTTTGAGATACTGTATGCAGAGATCTGTGTAATTATAATAAATGGCACTGGTCACACCCATTGTTATGTAGCCTTGCAAGTATTTTGTCAAAAGGCCTTTGCTATAGAGATGGAATCTGCATGAAAAATGCATACTATTGTGCTTTACATAAAAAAACTTTTTTTTACAGAAGTATTGTTTCTACCAGAAAAACAAATACACATAAAAATGTGCTTGATGTCCTTGTAGGGCTCCAAGGTATTTAAAGGGACTAACTGCTGATGCACAAAAGCAATTCACTATGCCATAGATTAGGGCAAAAAACAGTCCAGTGTAATGTTAAAAGGTAATGTACAATAGACAATGTGGCCGATACTCAGCTCCTGAACCAACAACTGCTGCACTTGGTGCAATGTTAGGCTATAGAGGCCTGACATACCTGACCTTGTGGCCATTTAAAGCGGGGGAGCGGCAAGACATCATCAAGTACCAGGATGCCTGTGAACCAACAAAATGCAGGTGGTGTACAACCACAGGAACTAGAGGTGCCATACCCAGAAGCCACATGATGTGGATGTGATGTTAGCGCCAAGCCATACGGCTGGTACAAGACAAGAAAAGGACCACAGAGAAGGATTGCCATGTGGACAACGTGTTTCCAAGTGCTGGCTCGTTTCATTCTCAAAGAAAAAAAGCAGCCGCTCCAAAATGAGTTCCCCAACTGGGAGACCTTCTGTGTGGTCCTTTTCTTGTCCTGTTTCAGAAGCTGCCCATTAGACCGGCTTCTGTTGAGCAGTCCTACTAAAAAAAAAACAGCATTTGATCAGTGTATTCTGATGGGGGGCTAGGAGGAATGCATCAGTTTACAATAGCACAGCCGGGGAAATCCCTGCAATCATCTTGCTTGTGTGGATGCGGGAATCCTGTGAGTCACTTTTGTTCAGCCCACTGGTTGAACGAATACTAAAACTGTGTATACCTAGCTTAAGTTTGCAAAGCCTGCTTGAAGCAGCTCAAATGCAGGTAAGTAGGAGGGCAAGTCAAATGCATCGGTCAATGAATTCTGAATGATCTCAGAAGCGTCTTGCACAGATACCACTGACACAAGTCCAAAGCCAACCAACCATAGTCCAAAATGATATCCATAGTGTTTGTATCCCTTTAATTGCTTGTATTTTTTTCCTTTTCATTTCACTTGAAATACCGTATATACTCGAGTATAAGCCAACTTTTTTAGAATTTTTTTGGTGCTGAAAATGCCCCCCTCGGCTTATACTTGAGTCACCTTTTTGCGCCTGATCACTTGGACTTTGGGGACCCGGTACCAGCTTGGCACACATATAGCCCCTCTCTTCCTCTACAAGTGTGCAAAGTTTGTTGTCTGGGTGACCCAAGACCGGGGAGCACCGATTTTTCAAAGCCGGGCACCCCTTCTATATACTTCCAAGTTAAACGTAAGTCTAGTCATGGACACAGTGAGGCATGGGCACAGTGAGGCATGCAGATGAACACCCTAGGCTTATACTCAAGTCAATAAGTTTTCCCAGTTTTTTGAGTTAAAGGGTCATAAAGGAAAACACATTTTTGCCTAAAATTAATATCTGCAAGGTAGACAGACAGAATAGTGTAATGATTCTGTTAAAAAATTAGTAAATACCTATTAAATTCCTTCATCTATATCACCTCCAGCATTCTAGTTACTGTTCTCTCATTCACTTCCTGGTTTGCATCGCTCGTTCATGTAAGAACTATATTTCCCAGTATGCATTGCAGCACGCCCAGTAATTCACACCTCCTTGAAGTCTCTAACACGTAGAGAGCGTCCTGCCACACAAATGTAGTTCCCAGGAGGGGGTGAGCACGTTACTGACCACCGCAGTAAAGCCTCCCATCACGGTGGTCAGTAAAATCAGACAAGCAGGAAGTGAACAGAACAGAGAAGAAATAGAGCAACTTCTGAGCAAAAACGAACAATGAGGAAGTGAAAAGAGGAATGTCTGCAGGTAAAGGATTCTTATTATGAAAACATTTTTTTTCCTTTACAACCCCTTTAAATTAGGTGCCTCTGCTTATATTTGGGTCGGCTCATACTCGAGTATATACAATAGGTCTTTCAAAATCTTTACAACCCTTAGAGTTGATGCTTCAGGGGTGTGCCCCAGCTGTTCTCAGGTCTCATTTCTCCTGAATGATCATTTCACAGCCAAATTTCTTGCAATCTCTTCTCCCCAGTACAAAGTAAATACATTCACTTTTAATAAGGAGCAGAATCCACACTAAGTGTACAGCATATGCTATTATTAGGTCCTATTTTTTCTCAGGCCATCTTCAGATCTCTTGCAGAAAAATCGTAAAAAGTAAAAAAAAAAAATAGCACAGCATGTCCAGGTTTCAACGGCCACAGAATGTGACACAGGTAAACACTTTACTTACAGTTCATCCAGACAGTCCGGCGGCTGCTTCAATCTATTTCCAGCAATGAGGTAGCTGTAGATTTCAGAGTTTTCAATGCCAGCATAGGGTGTCTGTCCCAGGGTCACGATTTCCCAGAGGGCGATGCCAAATGCCCACTAGAAGATTGAAACATTTTAGTTACAATGACAATTGCTTTTGTATAATAGGAAAACAAATGAAGTACATCAATTAGTAACCACCGTGTTAAAGCAAACCTAGACCTAATCCAAACTAGTGAATTCTACAAAGACTAGGAAAATATTCAATATATGTTTGTTTTTTCAATGTCCACACTATCTCAAACTCATTCTTCTTGCACATTGCCATCTTGTGGGTATAATGGTGTATTTTTTAGTAAGCATCACTCTTGCAGATATGAGTTAATCACACCAATAGATCGCACCAAAAAGGAATTTCTAAACTTCACCCAATATTTGTGGACAATTTTGAATACCCAATTGTGCAGATGAATTTGCTTTTCACATGATTGGATAGTTTATTGAGTGAAGATTCCAAACTCCTTAAAGTGGATGTAAACCCAAAAAATGTTATTTATGTTTTTGATGTCACAATGTAGAGAATAAGATTTCCTATCATCTGTGCCCAGTGTTGCCACACAGAGTTAATCCAGCTCTGAGCAATCCTCTTTTATTCTTCAGTGAAAATTAACAGACTTCCAGATAAAAACCTGTCTAAATAAAAAGTCCTTTCCTCTCTCCTTGCTTTGAGTGACAGGTTATTTACATATCTAGCTTGGACACGTTTATCATATGTTATGTTATGTTTATCATAATATTAGGTGATCCACAGTTCATTGTATATTACCATGATGTGTTATGTGGGGGAGGGGTGGATTTCTCTTTTTTTATACTGTGGATCACCTCATATTATGATAAACATAACATAACATATGATAAACATGTCCAAGCTAGATATGTAAATAACCTGTCACTCAAAGCAAGGAGAGAGGAAAGGACTTTTTATTTAGACAGGTTTTTATCTGGAAGTCTGTTCATTTTCACCGAACAATAAAAGAGGATTGCTCAGAGCTGGAATGTGTGGCAAGACTGGGCACAGATGATAGGAAATCGTATTCTCTACATTGTGACATCAAAAAAAATAAACACAATTTTTTGGGTTTACATTCACTTTAAGGCCTCGTTTAGACTTGCAGTTGAAGGGTGTCAAAAATGCGCATCTGAGCCACATTAGGAAGCGATGGGGAATGTTTACATGCAGTGGCCACAATGCTTCTGGTCCGTGGCTAAGTTGACCCGACATGTAGCAGTACACGCTACAAAAGAAAGTTTATAGGGAAGGACCATAAAGCCCTGCAATCATGTGCAATGCACGCAATTGCGGCGTGATTGTCGGCAAAAATGGGGCTGAAACAGTCAGTGAGGTGGTGTTGCGTCTCTGGAAACTGATTGGGCTTTAGATGCAAGGGAGATTTAGATGCATGTCTAATACTTCTTCATTCCAGGTACATTAAGTTGCTTTGATATGCATTATGCAACACAGCCTCGACCCAAGGACACGGAAAACAATTATTCCTGCCCTGATCACACCATTTACCCTTTTATTGGTAGAACACAATGAACTTGTGTCTTTTTTCAACCAGACTATGCAACACCATAGATATGCTTTTTGCAAATACACACCATATCAGGCCCTTAGTAAATCAACCTCATTCCAGCTAGTGATCTGGGACTAAGCTCTTCTCATTTGGATATTAAACTTTTCCAGGAAGCACATTTATAAAATACCCAAACCACTTCCGCCGATACTAGTTGATTTACAGATTTATTTTCTTATTTAAATCTTATTTAAATTTATTAAAAGTTTTGGGTGGGCAAGAGGTAAAATTACTGTCAGGTTTCTAATTTTTGTCTGTGACCCCATTGGGGAGAATTTCCTTCACAGGAAGGCACAGAAAGTAATACAAAATACAGTTTGAGGTTTTAAATCACGTTAAAAAAGTGTTTCTCTACCACCACGTTGGAGAGATTTACCATCACGTTTCATCATGACAGAGGCTTTGCCCTCCCTTGATCGAAAATTAAAAAAAGTTTTGGTTGAATTTGAGCATTAAACGTTTTATTAGCCAAATAACTTATGTATAAAGTCAGCAGAAAGTTATTTAATATAGAACTTATTTCCTTTTAATTGTTTTGTCATTGGTTGTCACAGAAAACTCTTCGACACACATTGATCAAAAGTTTGGCTGAATTTAAATCAGTGTGCGGACTCCACTGCTTTACAGGAGTCGAAGGTTAAGCCCTTGTTCACACTGATGTCGATGCAGGAAACACACAAAAACGCACACAACGATGCAGGAAAAACTACGCAATCGCACGGCATTCATGCAATCTGCTGCAGGCGTCAATGTTAGATTTATGACACCCCTAAACAGATTGCAAAACGCAATGCGATTGTCGGAATGCAATGCGATTCAGGTTCGGAAAAAAAGGTTCTACGCCATTTTGGTCTGGATGCGATTTGAGCCATTCAAAATGTATGGCTCGAATCGCACTGCACAGACATCGTGCATGTAATGTGCGCAGGAATGCGGTAAAACTCCTGTGTGTATCACGGACTGATGTATCAATCAGCAGCTGTAGCCAATCAGCTGCAGCTGTCGATCAGTGCATTCTGACAACAGCAGTTGCCGCCCAATGTCCTGGCGGGTGTTGGGGGATACCTACATCCATTTTGTTAGTGTGAATGGAAGGAGGAGGGAAGAAAAAAAAATAACCTAATAACCTTGTATGGCCAGTTTCAACCAACCACGCAGTTGTAGGTGTCACAATAGAAAATATAGCTGAAACTGTAACTAGGCAAAGACACCCCTTTCAAAACAATACATGCTTCCCTCTATCTGTAAAAGTCTCTCCATACTTCTGGCTCCAGCGTCCAGTGCACAAAAAAACGATGATCTGGCAGCCCTGTACTGTACAGTGCAAACCCCAGTGCACTCTGTGTAATTTCTACTCTCAAGAGGATTGAGGGAAGACAGTATAAATAAATTATTCCTATAGTTATAGTAGCAGCAATTTAATTAGGAATAATATATTTTAATTTATGAATAACGTTACTAAAAAAAAAAAAAAAATCTGACCTTCACATCCGCAAACCACAAAGTGAAATGGATATCCATAGTCAATAAAAGCAATTATTTATAACTCCTGTGTACCTGGATCCTGGTCCACTATATGATCAGATACCTGTAAGATCTAAGTAATCAATACGCATACAGTGCATCCGGAACATATTCACAGTGCTTTACTTTTTCCACATTTTGTTTATGGTACAGCCTTATTCCAAAATGGATTAAATTCATTATTTTCCTCAAAATTCTAAAAACAATCCCCCCCCCCCCCCAATGACAATGTGAAAGAAGTTTATTTTAAATCTTTTCAAATTTATATATATATAAAAAAAAGCACATAAGTATTCAAAATAATGAATTTAATCCTGTTGCTACTTCCGGATGCACTGTAGATACTACACTTGTTCATGTTGAAAATTCAGACATTCCAGGGTTCTACAGAATGTAGATTGCAGCAAAAAGCACCCACCACATCACTGTACACGGTGTAAACATTGTCTGCCAGGCTCTCCAGTGCCAGCCACTTGACAGGAAGCTTGGATGCACACCCTTGGCGGTAGTAGTCCCCGCTGTAGATTTTCTTAGAGAGACCAAAGTCTGCAACGCACACTGTCATGTCCTCATGTAACCTGCGTGAGGAGAAACAGAAACAGTCATTGCATACTGTATCTCATAACGTCTGTTCAAGTCATCACATGTGTTGATGTGTTCGACACCAACCGCTGCAAAATATGAATTTTGCCTTTTGAAATATTAGGAATTATACAGCATCTCAAAAAGGCCCCAGTAAAGAACTTGAAGTGATTGTAAAACATCTTTAATTTATATAATTAACATTTCATACTTACCTGCAGCCCGACGGTCTTCAAGGTTCCCCGCTGGTGTTACTAGCTTCACTTCTTCTATGAGCAGTTAACACTTGCAGTGTAGGCACAGCCCCAATACAAAGGAGGACTTTTTCGTTTTCCGGAGTTCAGCTTTCAGATAAATTTCAGTTTGCCTGTCCCGTGTCCTGTTTTTTAATCCTGCAAATCAAGCACCGCCTGTCCCTGGGTGACTACACTCCTTTCTACATTGGAATTAGGCGGTCACACAGGCTGGACTTCAAACATGTCTGCCTTTGTTCAGCTACATTGCATAGAGGCTGATGGGATGGGTAGTTAAGCTAAAAAAGAAATTATTCCTTTTATTTCAGCTCACAGGAAGTGACAAGGACACAGCATTTCTGGCAAAATGGACAGATATTTTCTGTACTCTCCGAAATATTTTTTAGCCTTAAAAAAGAAGAAAACAAAAAGCAGCCTGCACACATCTATGGACTGGTAAGCAGTGGTGTATTTAGGTTTTGTGCTGCCCCAGGCCTGACTAAATTCATGCACCCCCTAATTTAAATACGACCCACCCTTCCTGTCAAGGCCACACCCCTTCCTTTTTAAGACCCGCCCTATCATCTGTAAATCACACCCCTTCCAGACCCAGATATATCTCGGCCCCCACAGTGCACTACAAGTCCCAGCAAAACAGGGCTGCCATATTTCAGCCCCCACAGTGCACTACAAGTCCCAGCAAAACAGGGCTGCCATATTTCAGCCCCCATAGTGCACTACAAGTCCCAGCAAAAACGAGGCACTACGAGTCCCAGCAAAAACGGGGCACTACGAGTCCCAGCAAAAACGGGGCACTACGAGTCCCAGCAAAAACGGGCTGCCACCACTGCTCCAAACACAAAACAATGAGACTGCACAGCCTTCCACCCCCTCCTATACACTCACTCCTTGGCTGCCATACACTTCGGCTCCCCACTCTCCCCTTACAACGGTGTCCTCCTACCTGAGTCTGGGCTGGATGTCACGCTGCATGGTGAAGTAGTGGGCGGGATGTCTGAAGAAGACACATCCAGGCTCCCAGACCCCAGCGCACCGCAAGGCTGCAGATAACTCTGCACTGGTCAGGCACCTCAGAGGCTGTATGTGAGCCGGGAGGAGGCCGCGGGAGTCGGGAGGACGGGCCGGGGGGATGTTTTTGTGCAGGGGGTGCGCCGCCCCCCGCAAAGTGGGCCTTGTCGGCCTAGGCCAAAATACAGCCCTGCTGGTAAGCTGCAATATTTTAAATGTTTTCTCTTGAGTTTCGATATGTTTTAAAAGAGGTATGGGATTTGAAAAAACAAACCTACATACTCATCCAAGTGGATGCAGCATCAATCCTGCTGTTGAAATAACATTTATTGTCTTATGTAATCCTGTTTCCTAATGCTAGGTGCTCCTGTCTCTCCGTTCTATAAACAAATGGCGGCTATACCCGATTCAAAGCACCGCTCGGCGCTCATATGACCGGCCGGTTCTCTCCTGCCGACTAACATCAGCGGGGGAATCTCGGCCCCTGCCTGCTGCAGTGGTCAAACAGGAAGACGAGAGAGACTGCCAGTCACGTGAGTGCCAAGCGGCACTCTGAAATCAGGTATGGCCAGCATTTTTTTTTTAAATAAAACACAGAGACAGGAGCACCTAGCATTAGGAAACAAATATGATTATATAAAGATATAACAGTGGGTTAACAACCACTTTAATGCAAGCATCCATGTCAGTGACAAATGGTTTGTTTTGTCTCTCTAACTGCTAAATCTGCACAAGAGCTTGTTGAAAAACAGACTTACTGGCCAGATCACCAGATGAAAATAAGGCAAACAAAGCCTAAAAAAGAAAACCAACGCAGCCATCACATCTAAGAATTGGTAAGATGCAATATAATAAATGTTTGCTTTTGGGTTTCAGTTTTAATTCTATATTTTGAAAGAATTTACATCTTCGTTGCTTCTGGTTTTTGTCCATGTGCCTGGAGGTCGGCTTACACACACACACACACACACACACAGTAATGGTAAATTCACCCAGTGAAACTAGCACTTCCCTAATCTACTACTTGAAGTATGCAAGGAAGGGATGCTTAGCGCTCGCCCACAGACACTGAGCTGAGTGGTTGCCAGGCAACAGTATACTAACCAGTGTAAACTATTTTAAAAAAATCAGAAAAAAAAAAGAAAACCCACAGTTTTCTTATGACAGTGGCTGCAGCTTAACATAGGAAAAAATAGAGGTTTCCAGACAACAAGATAAAAATAGCTTTAGCTAACAGAAGAAAACTGTCACACACGGCTAGAAGACGCTTCATTCGCCTTTTTAATGAAAAATTGAAAAGACGTCACACCTAAATAAGCATATGAATAGCTTATCACTATCATACAGGCGATATCACTTCGCCAGCCAACAGTTTAGTTATGGATCACGCTTATACGAATACTTAGGTCTAGGATAATGCAAAAGTTGTCTGAAAGCGGAAAACTTGCACACAAAACTTCTGAACAGGCAGTCTTCTGTAATAAAATAAACGCATGAAATCACCAATAAAAATATTTGCACTGCCCCTTACACTCTGCACTCTATACAATATACCGTATACAGTGCCACAATTCATAGGCAGAGCTGGATTAACAAAGGGGCTAATGGAGCTGCAGCTACAGGCCCCTTCCTTAAGATAGGCCCAGCCCAGTGGCATTCACTAATGCTACTCAGCCCTTTCCTGTGTGCAGCACATATGACTGATATGCAAACGGAGGGCGGCATTGATATGTAAATTACGGTCGGCATTGATATATAATTTGTTAGTGCATTCATAGGTATTTCAAACTCCATAAGCCCTGGTTCACCATCACCTTTGCTGAATGTTCCGCTGGGTATGTCCAACAAGCCTTGCATGCCACAGTCACTGAGTCTGCCATCAGCATGTACTGCAAAGGTGAGCAGATGGATTAGGGGGGGTGGGGGGTGTTCAGAGGTAAACAGAGAAGGGATTACAATTTGGAGGGCAAACATGACCTAAGAAGGGGCCTTTGGGGTGCAAAGATGAGAAGAGGCATGGAGTTAAGCAGAGAGGAGAGGGTGCATGGAACGGTTTGGGGTGAAGAGGTCAGCAGGGAGATTTAGAATGCACAAATGTACTAGAAGAGGTGGTTAAAGATGCAGAGAAGGGTATGTCATAGTAAATACCCCCGTTACATGGTTGGTAAGTGTAAGGCTCCATTCACATCCAGCAGATGTGACAAAGCGCACGTTCCCATGCATCACGTGTAGGGCAGCCCCTCCCACCGCAATGTGGCTCCACCACAGCTCACTGTATCACGATATTCCCGCCACATTACTACCCTACTAAAGCTACCCAAAGGCACTCACTCTCTTTCAACCCTGACTCTCTCTCTCTCACCCCCCTTTAATTGAGTGCATTTTGATTTTATTTATTATTATTTCCATACAAAGGCCTACCAAAATCGTCAGCCCCAGGTCCATGATGCTTTTAATCCGGCTATGTTCAAAGGATACAACATTAAGATTAATCCATAGACCTGAACTTGGAGCATATCATCAGAAATCCAAGGGCGGGTGTAACTGATCAGCAAAAGGAAGTCCACACCTTGCGTGGCCTGGTAAGGTTTCGGCCTTCCTTTTCTGTGAGCCCCAACCACTCCCTCTAACCGCATTAACCCATTTTCCTACCTGGTAATCCCGACTTACCCCTCCCTATTAACCCTACTACCCAGATGACCCCTTTTAAGGTCAGTTCTGCCCAGTATTGCAACTTGCTCCTCCAGATCTCTAATGTGAGCTTCCAGAATGGCAACCTGCTCACATCTGTCGCAGCGGTATCCAACCTGGAGCTGTTGCTCCTTTACTGTATACATGCGGCACACTTTGCACTGCACAAAACAGTCTGCAGGAACCTGCCAGCGACGCGCGCGCACCCACAATGCCGCTTCTCAAAGGGGATGTACCTGTACGCCCATATGCCCAGCTGAGCCATTGTGCCGACGTATATAGTCATGTGCTGGTCGGCAAGTGGTTAAAAAAAATGCAAGGAAAGACACCAAAAACAAACAAAAAACAACCTAAAAATGGAAACACAGCAATCACCAGAAGTCAAAAGCAAAACCTTTTTTCAGTCTCCACTCAAATTTCCCACTCTTCAGCTTCCAAGCAGCAAAATCTTACAACCACTTTAATAAAATAATTGTTGGGTATTATCAGAGAAGTCTATTATAATTTGGAATGTAAAAACATTTATTGGGAGTCCTTTACCATACTGTCTACTTTAATTGTATTTATGTGGGAACGTGTCAGCATTACGTCCAGGCAGAAGGCCGCAAAATAAATCTCTACCTTCAACACAAGGACGTCTTATACCTGCTAGGCCCTTCATACTCTTGGGAAGGAAAGAAAAAAAGAAAACCATCTGCTTTATTGGCCTCAGACTCCTACTGCATTGTAAATTGTAAAATTAAGTTAAAGCAATGAAATTTAGCTTTCCCAGTCTTTTGGCAGGGCACATTTGTGAGGGGCTCCCATTTAAATTCAACTGCCACCCCCTCTAATTGGCCTTTAACAATATTGTGTGAGTATGTGTCCTAGATTCCAGGAGCCTGCGCAGTATCTGAGCTAAGTGAACAAAGGAACTGAACACTCTGGGAAGATTATCAAATCACTTAAAATCTATTTAACATTCAGGTGTCTCACGAGTGACACACTGGCAGAATGTCAGTCTGCCTATATTAACAAGGCAGATTGTCATTCTGTCAGTACAGAAGGCATGGATCCTGTGTTCCTGTAAAGAAGAAACACTGATCCATGCTGTCCACTAGTAAAAGCACCTCCCCCACTACACTGAAACATTAGCTAGGCACACAGTTAACCCTTTGATCGCCCCTGTTAACCCTTTCCCTACCAGTGTCATTAGTACAGTGACAATGCAAACTTTTAGCACTGATCACTGTAATAATGTCACTGGTCCCCAAAAAAAGTGTCAATAGTGTCAGTTAGTGGTCCTATTTTTCCACCACAATATTACAGTCGGCTGGGCGAAACGTTATATTACGTCGCTTCGCCATGTGACCACTAGAGTGCTCAACCCAGGGCTACTCGCCCACAGAGCTGATGCAAGTGCCCGGCAGGCGCGATGATCACGGGCACCTGCGATCACTCGTGACGCAGCGAGAACCGGGATCTGTGTGTGTAAACATCTGGAGAGAAATGAACCCTTCCAAGCGTGACTATACCCACTTTTCCTGCCCCCACCAAACATACACCAGGATCGACCATAATCTTAGTCCCCCCAAGTCTCATCCCGACTACCTTGAACTCATCCCTCAAGGACACAGTCTGGTTGGACCATTCCCTGGTAATCCTCACCCTACAAAACCTCCTCACAAGACAATCTGGCGCTCAATGGAGACTTAATGAATCGCTCCTGAGTGACCCAATCAGGTCTAAGGAAATTCAAAACTCTTTAAAGAATACTTCACCCTAAATTATGTTGAGGATGTATCAACGGAGACCTTGTGGGCTGCCCACAAAGCATCCATTAGAGGAAAATTGATTAGTATGGCCACCCGGGTTAAGAAGGAACGACAGATTGACAAAGAGACTGGAAAAGGCTTTTCTCTAAAGGCCAGACACAAGCAATGCCCCTCAAAGACTTCTTTAGAACAATTAGATGCTGCTAGATTGGAGCCGAAACTGGCCCTCATGGGGAAAGCGGAGCGGGGCCAAATTCTATATGCAGAGAGATAACATGGGCTCCATGCTAGCCTCTAAACTTTCCCCCAGATACAGAGTTCTCACCTCTGCCCGGATTAGAATAGCAGGCCTGGTGCTTGCAGATTGGTAGCCTAAAAAAAAAAGCTGTCACTATGAGGATGATGCCCTGCTGTATTTGAACGACGCCGGCCCCTCGCTTGCGGCTGCCCTGGAAATTTTCAATAAATTTGGAGTGTTTTCGGGTATCCGTATAAACTGTTAAAAGTCGGTTCTCTTTCCCCTAGATAGCCAGGCCCACTGAAATGGGTTACTAAATTTAAATATTTGAGGGTTCAGGTGGCTAGGAATACTGCCCTTCACTATAACCTCAACTTGGCCCCCTTGCTTCCCCTCCTCAAGGAGAGATGCTTGTCCTGGTCGGGGCTCCAGCTGAACCTGTTGGGCCGCACCAATATATTAAAAACGGTGCTCCTCCCTAAATTCAATTATCTGTTTCGCAATAGCCCAGTCTGGATATCAGCCTCTTTCTTTCGGGAGGTGGGCCGATGTGTTAGCCATTTTATATGGCATGGATCCACCCCCGACTGGCGAAATCTACACTGCAACTACCAGGGCACCTTGGGGGATTGGCATTGCCCAACTTCCAGGTGTATTATTGGGCGGCGGTGCTGGTTACGGCATACTGGTGGTTCAAGGGTTCCTGTAACAATGCTGCGATGTGTGTGTAGTCGGCCCGTTTAGGTTCCTTTGCGGGATCTGCAAAATGTTTGTATAGAGGGGTGGGGGCCTACACCAAGATAACCGATCCAACCAGAACAACACTGCGGGTTTGGGCTGTGGCCAGATGTCGCTTTCTGTGTCCAGAGCGCTGGTCTCCTGTCCAGCCTCTATGGGGCATCCCCAACTTGGCTCACTTTTGGACGATTACAGACCCCCAGGTGTGGGCTAGATATGACATTAGGACCCTAGGAGATATTATGCCTGAGGGCGTGTTGTTATCATTTTCCCACCTCTCTAGGCTACATGGTTTGCCTGGATGGATGTTCTTTCGATATGCCCAACTCCGCCACGCTGCCAGGGCTCAGTTCCCGGAATCCCCCCTCCTCCAATTGGATCCGGTAGAGGATCTGCTGTCTCGTAGTGGTTTGGAGAAGCCTCTGTCTGCCCTGTATGGCACCCTGCTGACTACTGACTCACCTAAGATGGACCAACTATGGGATAGGTGGAAATTGGATAATCCCACCCTAGACACCCCTTGGGCACATACTTTCACATGTTCTGGGGTGCCCGGTTGTCTCTGCTTTCTGGTCGGGTATTTACAAACAATTAAATGTTCGGTTAGAACTGTCTGTACCTATGTCACCAGAGCTAGGGATCCATGAAGACTAACAAAGACCCTATCATAGCAAACTACTGATCTCATATCTCCTGTTTTATGCTAAAAAATAAACTCTTTGCAAATTGTCCTCATCTATCCCCCCCCCCCCTCTACCCTTTCATCCTGGGAAAGCAGGATCAATGCTGCACTGCCCCTTTATAAGTTAACATACATTAGTTGTGGATGTTCCCGGAAGTTTGATAAAGTGTGGTTGCCCTGGACCTCCCAATGATACTGCCCCCCCTTCTTTGCACCCCCCCCTGCCTGACGAGTGGATTCTAATTTTGTATCTGTCTTAACCCTCCAATGCTTCCTCCCCTCCTGCTTCCCCCCTCTTTCCCCCCTAATGGATTCCAGTTTGACAATAAGATCACAACATTTGCTCTATGGTCTGGCCAATCAGTATTGATTGGAGGAGAAATTCCTACTACTAAAGTTCTCTTTTTACTTTACTGTACCATGTTTTGCTGTTTATGATTTTGTTGTAAATGATTTTACTGTTATGTACATTTTTCTTTATTGCTACTTATTCCTTCAAAAAAGCACTCCGGATTGTTAAAAAAAAGCATAGGAAAGAAATGAGCAGATAAGACACTTTGTTTATGAGACAAACTGCTTCCTATTCATTCTCCCTGAGTCTTTAGAGACTGAAATATGGACAATATAAAGGTCGTAGATGGATTGCTACATTATTGGTATTTAAATATTCATGTTTAATTCTCAATTTAATTTTAAAAGAGGGTTACTGGGGCCCACACAAAGGTTCAATTGGCCGTTCTAAAAGCCACCAAACCCGTTAAGAGCACCTACCAGTAGACATCGGTCAATAAAGCTTCCATTCACTGTACCAGTGGGTGCTTTTCACATTCATTGGGACCTTATGTGCACTTGATTTCAAGACTGGTCTTCTTTCCAGTAGAAAAAATGTAAAACAAGAAAGTAGATAGAGGCATCTATTCTTAGTATTCATTTTTTTGAATTTCCCGATTCACCTGCAGTCCTCTCTCTTAATTTTAGTTTTGGAGCCATTCATTATTCTCCAACAAAGGACAGCTCAGTTCTTGACAATCTTCCAGAATAATCAAATAATCTAGATGGGCTTAGGATTCAGGTGCATCATTTTTGCAGAGTCTCCTAGCACAGCATAGTTCTGGGCAACAGACACAAATGGGGGTTAATGACTTTACTGGCTTCGAAACAGAAAATTTCCTCACTCTGCTCTTCATCGAACATTTGCTGTTCCAGTCATCAGCATGGCATGCTTCCCTGTGCCGGCTTTTCTCAGATTGAAGATTGGTGTCTTCTTAAATTCTATTTGTGCCTAGTTTCCTATGCGATATGATGATGATTTCCCTACACACAATTCCACATCTCTGGAATCTGTTAGTAATTATTTAAAAAAAAATGTATTGGCTCTAATAAAACAAGGGCAAATCCTAGTATAAAGATCAATTTATTGCAGCAAGGTGACTGTGCTTCATCCATATGTATCGGGCCTAATGAAGGAGAAGAGAAGAGTCTGTGCAAATGATCCACCATATGGTGCCTTGTGGAAAGCCACATTTCAGTAAATATGGTCCTTAGATATCCCAAGCTTCAGGAAACAAACACTATATTTTTATCTCTGCAACACTAAATAACCATACTTTAAAACACCATATGTTGTTAGTACTGCAAGGAATATATTAGCATCATCTCTGAGCTACAGCTTCATAAGGATTTCTTGTTCTTACTCCTAAGCTCTCTTTCTCTACCCCCTCTTTGATCTCCTCCTTGTGGGGGTTCTATCTGCTCCATGCTCAGCTGATGACCTTAGGATTACCATAAAGGAAAAGCATTGTGGAATTTCAGCGAGCACAGGTTTGCTTTAAAGTCGAACTCCGGGCATGAAAAAGTCTATGAAAATATATTCCTTAAAACAGAACTTCACTGAAAATTGAAAGTTCCACTCTTCCTCCTCCTCAGCAATTAATTAAAACACTTTTTTTGGGGGGGAGCGGGTACATTGCTTTGAAAGGTATCTGCTCCCAATACCGCTGGAATTGCCTAGGTGATACCAGCAGAAATTCAACCCCTCCCACTCTGCCCGCAACCTCCTGGAACACTTTACAGGTCCCAGGAGGCTGAGGGACCATTCACAGAGTGCAGGGTGGCTCATGCGGGTGGGGACAACACTGAATCCTGGGAAAGGTAGGTGTCTGTTTATCAAAAGTCAGCAGCTACAGTATTTGTTAAAGAAAATAGGCTCTAATAGGCTTAAAAAAAGGGTGGGCTTGGGGAGCAGAGCACACCCACTTGTGGGACAATAGCAGATTATTATTCACTAATGTCACACTGATTCTCCTCCTGGCCAATCAGGAAGCGGGTCATGAGACCCATTACCCAATTGGTCGAAAGGAGAGGTGACCCAATTGGCCGTCTAGTAGGAGAAGGGAGGAGATGCACGGCGCATGGAGGAGAGGAGGGAGGAGACGCACGGCGTGATGCAGGGGAGGAGGAGATGCAGGGGGAAGCCACCGCCCACCACCCAGTGACCCGACCGACCTGACCGGGGGGGGGGGGGCAGGTTGGCTTGAGGTGACCTGGCAAGCGATTGGGGGCCAAAAAAAAATAAATAGCACCAGCTGTCACTGGTATCCACAGTATCTCACAAAATTGAGTACACCCCTCACATTTTTGTAAACATTTTACTATATCTTTTCATGTGACAACACTGAAAAAAAAAAAAAACTTTTCTACAATGTAAAGTAGTGAGTGTACAGCTTGTATAACACTGTAAATTTGCTGTCCCCTCAAAATAACTCGCACATCTATTAATATCTAAACCGCTGGCAACAAAAGTGAGTACACCCATACGTGAAAATGCCCAAAGTGTCAATATTTTGTGTGGCCACCATTATTTTCCAGCACTTGGGCATGGAGTTCACCAGAGCTTCACAGGATGCCACTGGAGTACTCCTCCATGACGACATCACAGGGCTGGTTGATGTTAGATACCTTGTTATGTTGGAATACTGCTCTGTGGCCCAGTCTTCGAAGGGAGGGGATCATGCTTTGCTTCAGTATGTCCCAGTACATGTTGGCATTCATGGTTCCCTCAATGAACTGTAGCTCCCTAGTGTCGGCAGCACTCATGCAGCCCCAGACCATGACACTCCCACCACTATGCTTGACTGTAGGCAAAAGACACTTGTCTTTGTACACCTCACCTGGTTGCTACACACACGCTTGTCACCATCTGAACCAAATAAGTTTACCTTGGGCTCATCAGACCATAGGACATGGTTCCAGTAATCCATGCCATTAGTCTGCTTGTCTTCAGAAAACTGTTTGCAGGCTTTCTTGAGCATCATCTTTAGAAGAGGCTACTGTCTGGGACGACAGCCATGCAGACCAATTTGATGCAGTGTGTGGCGTATGGTCTGAGCACTGACAGGCTGACCCCCCATCCCCTCAACTTCTGCAGCAATGCTGGCAGCACTCATACGTCTATTTCCAAAAGGAAACCTCTGGATATGACGCTGAGCACACATGTTCTAGGTGAAACCTGTCCTGTTAAACCGCTGTATGGTCCTGGACTGGTTACTGTGCTACAGCTCAGTTTCAGGGTCTTGGCAATCTTCTTATAGCCTAGTCCATCTTTATGTAGAGTTCTTTGCCATGGGGTGCCATGTTGAACTTCCAGTGACCAGTATTTATAGCTTGAGAGCGATAACACCAAATTTAACACACCTGCTTCCCATTCACACCTAAAACATTGTAACAAGTCACATGACACCGGGGAGGGAAAATGGCTAATTGGGCCCAATTTGGACATTACTTAGGGGTGTACACACTTTTGCTGCCAGCAGTTTAGATATTAATGGCTGTGTATTGCGTTATTTTGAGGGGACAGCAAATTCACATTGTTATACAAGCTGTACACTCACTACTTTACATTGTAAAGTGTAATTTCTTCAGCGTTGTCAAATAAAAAGATATAGTAAAATATTTGCAAATATGTGAGGGGTGTACTCACTTTTGTAAGATACTGTATATAAGGAATGACGTTGCCCACCAGCCTCCACCAATAACAATCATCATTATTGTGTGGACTGACTCCAAGTCATTGGAAGCCTGAAGACTTTAGATTGGAGGGGTAAAGTAGCATCAAAGAACAGGTAGGTGTAGCTTTATGTAGTGATTTGTAGATTCATAAACTGTAAAGTGTGCTGCCAAGGCTAAGAAAGCCAATGCATTTAATAAAAATAATACAAATCAAAACCATCATGAATAAATTATGTACTTACATGCAATTGCGTGTGGCGAGGTCCCGGTGGATAAAATTTTTGGAACTTAGATATTCCATTCCGCTACAGATGTCAATCATGAATCTTGTTAATGTCTGTATAGGCAGAGTCTGTACAAATGAAAGCACAATAATACAAATTAATGTATACATTTTTTCAAAGTTTTTTCAAAATAAATATCTATTTTGAATGGGCTAGAGCTATGAATCAATCAATCAATCAATCAATCATTTAACCCTATCAATTATGATATTTTGTGGATATACAGACACTCAAATTACAAGCACCTCATCCCATATATGCAAGAAAAAAAGGAAGAAAGGAAATGGGTACCTAGAAACCCTGGGACTATGAAGCGGTGCTAATGAAGTGTAACAAGACACCAATTTTAGAAAAATAGAAAAAGTTTTTTAATTCATTAATACATACAAATATAAATAAATAAATAAAGAACCAACTGAAGTTTTTAAATAGACGAACTTCAACAATGTGAAACGACTCGTTGTAGTTGTAGTTCACTCGACATGTTTCGCTCGCATTTGAACTAACTACAAGGTATCAAGAGAAATAAGTGTAAAACAGATGGTTAATGAAAATTCTCATTAAGGGAACATAGAGGCTGTGTTTTTGAATGAAGTTCCTTTGCAATCAATCAGGACTTCATTTATCTGTTCAATTACCTGGCTATTTTTGTTTAACCCTAAAAGGTACAACAGCTATTGATCTAAGTTTTTTTGAGTGCCAGTTATTCATTTTTGAGTAAATCCTCTAAACTTTAAACTTCATTATAAACACACCATTATTCGCTTTTTTTAGATTATGGTTCTTGGACAGAGTGTTACATTGTTTGGGAAATAAATTACCAGGCTCTATTTTGATTGGCGTTTCCCAATCTTGAAGTATTCCATCTTTGATATTGATTTTAAATTGTGCGTGTTGTGGTAAGTTTTTTGCGCCAGTTCTTCTGCCAAAGCATAATTAGATTTGAAATTGTTATTTTTGCTCAAATTATCCATTGTTAACCATGATATATTTACCAGTATTCAATATGTTTTGCTATATCTACATGTATTTGACAAATATATTTGCTATATATATATATTGTTTCATTGACCATCTGTTTTACACTTATTTCTCTTGATACTTTGTAGTTAGTTCTAAACTCTTGAGGAAGCTCAAATGCGAGCGAAACATGTCGAGTGAACTACAACTACAACGAGTCGTTTCACCTTTTCGAAGTTCGTCTATTTAAAAACTTCAGTTGGTTCTTTATTTATTTATATTTGTATGTATTAATGAATTAAAAAACGTTTTCTATTTTTCTAAAATTGGTGTCTTGTTACACTTCATTAGCACCGCTTCATAGTCCCAGGGTTTATAGGTACCCATTTCCTTTCTTCCTTTTATTTAACCCTATCACTTTTACATACTTCCCTTGCAATGGCAGAAAAGAATAGCCTGAAAGCCAACACCCTCAAAAAGTATATTATGTTCCCATTAACATTGTGCAATGTATTGCAGAGCAAAGAAACCTCCAATTGCATTGTTCCTCTAGTTAAATGCTTTGCTTGTATGACCCATTAAATGCTACATGTACACTAGCCTACAATGGCAGCTCCTAAACTTGAGTTTAGGAGCTCTTGGCATTTTTTTGCAAAAGCTCCTAAACTCAACTCCATAAAAGCCTGTGTGTCAACATAGTCTTTTAACAGAGTTTAGGAGCTGCCGAGTTTAGGTGAGCTTCAACCTGCCTCTCCTGAATGCAGAAGAATTGTGTTCAGGATAGGAATGCTTTGGGCACCGGCCACTGGAAAACACAAAACGTGGCAAGACCGCGGCAAACATATGCCACAATTTACATTTTCCCGTGGCTGCAGTAAATGTAGGACAGTGTAGATGAAAGGGAATACATAAAGGTTTATTTGAAAAAATTTGCTGTGTGAACGTCTCAGTCATTTGCACAGCTGTCATCAGTAATCCCTATAATTTACCAACTATCTTTATTTCCATTGATTGCAAGCTCCATTTAGTGGCCATAATGCAGTATTTTTCTGAAATACCTAAAGCATGAATATACCACATTATGGCCACTAGATGGATTTGATGATCATAGGAATTAAACGCGTTAGGCTACATTTACACAGGCGACTAAAATAGGTGAAAATAGTAGCGGCAGGAATCAGAAATTCCTACTGTGAATCTCAGTGGCTAGGTGTGACAGCCGGCCCAGTTCACCATGACACGTTGCCGGCGGCCACAGCTGTTCGCGGCTCTCTGCACAGACAGCGATTACCTGCGGTGAGCACTGCATGATGCACAAAAATGACTATGAGGACAGCAGCAAATATCTGTGGCTACTGGCGACCTGTCATTATAGTGAACAGGACTGGCGGTCTCACCTAGCAACAGCAGTAATCTCGCATTCCTGATGCTACTATTTGCACTGACCCTAATCGCTGGTAAGAAAGTAGTCTTAAGCAAATTACAGGAATTATTCGTTAAAGCTGTGTCAATTCTTTAGCCAGATTTTTTTATTTATTTTTTAATATAGAGACCACATGGTGTTTTGATCAAATTTTACATATATGTGCAAAAAAGATCAGCTTGATGTAAATAATGTTGTTATCAATGTGTGTTAAACCTCGTTTCAATGCATAATTTGTGATCATAGATGTACACAAGGGCAAACATATTTGCTCATTGCATGCACATGCCCCCCCTCCCCCCTTGCAGCGTGACACTATGGTTGTGCCTTGAGCAGAGTATACACTACTGAAATTACCATATATCAAAATTCTCTGAACATTCAAACATCATTCTAAAAAAGTTTGAGATTTGGTTCACTTAAAACATTTGATTTAGGAATGAATGGACCAAACGAAAACCACATACACAGTTAGCAATTCATACATTTAAGACATTTTTTCCATCCTGCTCCTTCAAATTTTCTCGTCGCTATGGTGGAATATGAACATCTATCTGGTCCCACTAATGATTAGAAAAGTGAAGGAACTTTCTTACAACAAAAAATATTGAACTAAATTCAACTAGTGTATGACCAGTCCTACCGCTCCTTCTTACAATGCAATAAGCATTGCAATAAGCCAGCCGACTCAGTAAAAACAATGCACTTTTTGCAGCTCATATCTTATCTCATCTCAACAGTTGTTAAAGGCTGCGAGTGATTGCAAGTTAGTGGCTAACAAATTGCTTTTTTAATACAGTCACAAAAATACAGAAGAGGAATCAAGTTAAATAAAACATGATAATCACTGTAATTATAGCTCAAAATATCTTCTTTCGGAAAGTACATTACACTATTTAACAACGGTAAGTGTTTCATTAGGGTGTTTGACTACAACCTCTCCAATCAATGCAACAAGCTCTAAATCATTGCCAGCGTGTGCGAATGCATTAATGCACGACACTCAGATGTGATTATGTAACCAGCAGACACAATGACTTCATATTATGCTCATCAGATACACCCCTCTCCCATTAGACACTTCATAGAGTTTGTTAAACCACACAAGTTTAAGAAGAGTTGATAGGCAGACAAAACTTTCTCCTAAATAAAAAAAAGTTAAATTATCTTTACATCAGAAAAACAACATGTGGCTAAATCTGCCAACTAACACAGAATTAGTGCGACTGCAAACAAGCCTGAAGCGGCAGAGAAGGATTCACGCAGAGTCTGTAAATGAGTCCTTCGCCACCACAAATAATCTGGCCAATTTACAACTCAAGTCTGTGTTCTCTAAGGAATGGAGCTCTAAGCAGTGTCACTCTCAGCGAAAAAGAAAAGTTAAAACCAAGCGTTATTTTAGGTAATCATGCATCTATCTGGAGCAGTTTTTCCTAATCTTTTTAACCCAGAGGAACCCTTGAAATAATTTTCAGGTCTCAGGGAACTCCTGGTTAGATAAGTCTATCAGAGTTCATTAGGAAAATGCCCCTTACATTGGTGGTAGTAAGTGGGAAGAATATCCCCCTTGCAGAGGTTGCAAGAATGATACCCTTGCAGTCATGTGGTGTTGGACTTGAAACCATGCAGGCACCATCAGATGGGAGGTCAGCCATCCCTGGAGGAACCCTGGTTGAGAATTTCTCCTAGCAGAGGATGTTCTATATTTCTTCTTGTAATGCAATCAGTGTCATATTAAATAGTATGAACTACGTACACTCTGGAAATCTCATAACACCTCACTGATGATAGTGGTAATTTCAACAGCACATAAGGTTGCTGTGGACTTGGGAAAGTCTTTGATTTTACTACTTTGATAGCACAATGCTTCTTTTGAGTTTTCTTGTTCATATGTGCACTATATATTATATGCACTTACTCAAATATAAAGTGACTGTCTCTTGATGATTCTGAAATGTGCAAGATCAGCATGTCTAAGATTGAATGGTCTCAAGATCTAAATCCTATTGGCTGGGGTGGGCTTATTGGTTGATGGTCTATAGTCAACCAGTGATATAAGTACCTGCTCTGCATTTAGACATACGTTTTTAGCATAGACTATAGGATCCTCTTGCTCACCTATAAGGCTCTTCGTGGCTTGGCATCCCATTATCTCTCTAATGCTGCATTCACACCTGAGCGTAGCGCTTTTGGTCGTTTTTTACTACGTTTTGTTGCGCGTATTCACACGTATTCGTGCGTTTGCATACAGCGCTGTCCGACGTTTTTGAACTTCGACGTTTTTTATTTTAGCCAATAGGAAAAATGATCATCTCTTTCATCACTTGTTGCTATGTTTATAATCCAAGATAAATACCAGCAAAGACTTCAGGATTAAGAAAGATAGTTCTTTATCCTGTGTTGGTAAAGTTCGTTCCGGGGCTGGTTTTATTGGGAGTCTGATAGAGCTCTGGGTGGGACAGACACCCAAGTCCGTGGATCCGCAGTTTATTGTTTTCCTTCCAGGCCTTGATCAAGGCAGCTGGTCTCAGCTCTCGGAGAGAGAGTATGTGTCTCAATGTGAGGAGGCATATTGGAGCATGGCTGCTCATCCCTGATTTTGGATCCAAGTGTTTGCGTTTGAAAGGACACTTACTACAGACCAAGGACTGGTCAGTCTATGGACACAGTAAGGCTACGTAGAGCTGAAGTTTATTGTTGTTTGTTTAATGGCAAGATGGTTTTCTTCTGTTTGGGAATATCCTGTGGAATAAACGTGATGTTTTCAAAAGAAACCGCGAGTTTGTCTCTGCATTGAGCCTAATCCCCTACAATAGTTATAACCTTCAAAGTGGACTCTAGGCCCAGGAAGTTAGAGATGAGATGTCATCAAAAATCGTACAGCTGGTGTACTGCTAACTGACATATCTTATGTTCATTGTTCACACAGAGCCCCATGTTAAGAGGAATGCATACTAAAGAGCTCTGGGCTTGATACCGATATATTAACTTAGGCGCTAGAAGACGGAGTGTGATATCAGCATTCAAAATCCAGACAGCTGACAGGGCAGCAACTGTCAGATCCCCAGGGATCTTTTACCTTTGACAAAGAGTAATTCTAAATCAAAGCTAAATTGGAAGGTAAAGATGTTTCCATATGCACATATGTAGACTTATAACTAAAGACTATCAAATTCAAATCCTTGCATAAGATCAAAGCTACTTGGCTTTTTTAGCTTCTGGCAGTGGAAAATATTGGTATGTCAACACAAGCCAGGGTTCAGCAGCCAACACGGCAACTGAAACATCAAAATATCAAAGCTACACCTCCTGACAAACTTACGATGGGTTCTTCTCCAATGCGAGACATCAACAGGAAGGTGTGTAGATCACCATGCTTCATAAATGGTAGGATGACCATTGGAACTGGCAGTCTTCCCTTGGTACGACTTCTCAGGCTCACTCCTGTAAATGATATACGTAGAATTAATACTTTGGGTATTGTTCAATCAACTACAAGTGACTACACTATTGCACAGCATACTGTATATAGAGGTCTTTAAGCATAGATAATCTCAACACTGAGGCCTGCAAATGACTAATGCCCTGTACACACGATCGGTTCGTCTGATGAAAACGGTCCGATGGACCGTTTTCATCGGACGAACCGATCGTGTGTGGGCCCCATCGGTGAAAAAAAATAGAACCCGTTTTAAAATTTTCTGATGGTTAAAAAAAACGATAGAAAAAAAACGATCGTCTGTGGGGAAATCCCGCAGAGCCGCTATGTTCTCTCAGGGGATGCTGTGAGGGATACCTTTTGGATCACACTTTTTGATGTTGTAACCCTGTGTACAATATTTTATACTATGTAACATGTGATGTAATATATGTGATTCAAACCTTTTAAATCGTGAAAATAAATGGTATTATTCCAATCTTATTTTTGGTTAGAAGTTGCCTTCAAAGTCCTATAAAGAGCAATTGTGTTTTTTTTCTAAAGTAGACACTCTAATACAAGAGGTGAATTATGGGCTGATCAACAGGTAAAAGAAAGAAAAAAAATATATATAACACAAATGCAGCCACCACATCTACGGACTGGTAAGCTGCAATATATTACATTTTTGTTTTAGGGTCTATTACTGCTTTAAGCCAATTCGTTAAATTTTTATAACTGGAAGGTTTGGAGTTTAAGTGATACCCTTGTATAAGTAACAACGTAAAACACTATAGATGTGATTTAACCACTTGGGACCCGGGCCATTGTCAAATGACAGCCACAACAAGGTTGCTCTACAGGGCCAGGAGGCTGTCATATGACGTCCTCTGGCCTCTGGGGGGGGGGGCGCGTTTGCATGCCCCGCCGCGTCACTCAGGTGCCAGGTGTAAGCACAGTGATCCACGTCCTGTCAGGGAGAGGAGACTGATGGTGTGTCCCTTGTACATAGGGACACCGATCGGTCACCTCCCCCCAGTCAGTCCCCTCCCCCCACATTAAGAATCACCAACAGGGCACACATTTAACCCCTTGATCACCCCCTAGTGTTAACCCCTTCCCTGCCAGTCACATTTATACAGTAATCTGTGCAGTTTTATAGCACTGTTCGCTGTATAAATGTGAATGGTCCCAAAAATGTGTCAAAAGTGTCCGATGTGTCCACCGTAATATTGCAGTCCTGACAAAAATCGCAGCTAGCCGTCATTACTAGTAAAAAATAAAATTATAAAAAAAAATGTCATAATTCTATCCCCTATTTTGTAGGCGCTATAACTTTTGCGGAAACCGATCACTGTATGCTTATTGCGATTTTTTACCAAAAATATGTAGAAGAATACGTATCGGCCTAAACTGAGGAATTTTTTTTTTTTTTTTTTTTTAATGGGATATTTATTATAGTAAAAAGTAAAAAATAGTGTTTTTTCTTCAAAATTGTCGCCCTTTTTTTTTTTTTTGTGCAAAAAATAAAAACCACAGAGATGCTCAAATACCACCAAAAGAAACCCATTTGTGGGGTAAAAAAAGGATGTCAGTTTTGTTTGCGAGCCACATCACACGACCGCGCAATTGTCATTCAAAGCGTGACAGTGCTGAAAGCTGAAATTTCGCCTGGGCAAGAAGGGGGTATATGTGCCCAGTAAGCAAGTGGTTAAACAATGTGCGTTGACATTTGATCACAATTAGCCAAGAAAATATTGTTTAACAGGAGAAATCAGTGAACCAAGGCTATCTCAGGGCTCATGTGACAACCATTAAAGCAGAAAATTTGTCTGACCAAAAAAAATAAAAAAAGATCATGGAGGGAGGAGGAAATATCAAAATGTCATAGCTAGTTGGTCACTTTCGAAAATCAACCTCATTTATCACAATAATATACACAGGCAGATATGACTGATGGTCAGTTTAAGCAATAAACAAGTCTATAAATCATCTAACCAGAGTATAAATAACCGGGAATGGAGTGAGTGATTGAATAGGGCGGTGCAGTCATTGGCCCCTAGTAGGTGTTCATGATAGATTAACCATGCAGCACAATTGCTAGGACTAGAATATTATTAAAAGAAAAATAAAGGAAAGTGTATGCTACCCGTGAGGGTTAGCAAAGGGGCCAAGAGACAAAATATTCTAGAGCAGGACTGTATTGGGGTATTATACTTCTATAAGCACACCAGAATGTTTACAACCCCAGCACAAGTTCTACCACTTTGTCATGCACATTCGATTATTGATTCTCAAAGTATAATTGAAAGAGCATGTTGTCTCCTTTATAGCCACAGCTACATCTTACCTGTACTGTACACACACGAGAGATGGTTACATGCTTCTGTAACGCAGAACTAAACTCTCTTAATCAACGTTAAAGTGTTACGAAACCCACTACCCTGCATTTACTATATCTGGTCTCCCACAGTACACAGACCATCAAAATGCAATTATTTTAGTAAATATAAACAGCTAAATACCCTTTTCTAATCAGCAGTATATAGCAGTCTTAGTACAGTTGAACCTCGGATTACGAGCATAGTCCGTTCCAGGACTATGCTCGTAATCCAAAGTACTCGCATATCAGAGAGTTTTCCCATTGAAGTCAATGGAAACAAAAAATTATTTGTTCCGCATTGACTTTGACTTCAATGGGATGCAATACTGAACGCGGGCAGAGGTGGGGGGTGCCAGAGAGCGCCGAAAATGTCCGAAAAGGCCTGAGGACACTTTGGCTCGGCTCCTGCGCCCCTGTACCTCAGGCCAAATCGTTAATGAGGTATGAGGTACTGCAGGCCAATGTTCAGCTTTTCTCGGCTCCTGCGTCCCCGTACCTCAGGCCAAATGAGGTAATGCAGGCCTATTTTCGGCTCTGCTCCTGCCCCCCATACCTCAGGCCAAATGAGGTACTGCAGGCCTATTTAGCTTGAATTCTGCTCGTCTTGCGAATCAACACTCTCAGACCGAGTCAGAATAAAAAAAAAAAAAAGTTGCTCGCAAATCAAAACGCTCTCAAACCAAGTTACTCTTAAACCGAGGCTCCACTGTACTTCTATCAGTGTTTGGTTAAAGCTTGTAGGACGAGCTTCCATTCTCATTAGACTGTCCTATGAGGCTACATGACCCCTGACCCTCTGTCTGGACTGTGCCGATTGGCCCTGTGCTGATCACCCTCCCAAAACGAACGAAGAAAAAACTCTCTAGCAACGCACACCAAACTGAGTACGTGCCAAATGCCCCCAAGGCTTATTATTTTACATAATGCAGAGGATTAACCCCGTAGGTTCCACAGTGAGTATAACAAGCATGCATATACAGACTGATTTTACCGTTTTAGGTTTAGTAACTTTTTCAAACCCAATTCTGCTAGCGTTGGTAAAAAAGGGAAAGTGCATTATATTTTCTTGCTTTAAAGCGGTATTAAAGCCCAAACCAAAAATTTATTATATTGCAGCTTACAAATCCTTAGATGTGGTGTTTGCATTTGTTTATTCTTTAGGCCAGTTTCTCTGTTTTCACCCAGTGATCTGGCCAGTAACACACCTCCTGTATTAGGGTGCTTTGGACAGCAACACTGTTAGTTTGGGGGGGGGGGGGGGTGAGTGTTAGATGTACAAAAAGATTTAAATACACTAACAAATAGAAGCCAAACTCCAGATAATACTTTATAATCAATCGTTGTAAGCATCCCTGCTAGTGTTTAATTGGTTTGTATCATCTCTGTAACTGATGCATTCTGTTGGTGAGCTTGTTCTTTTTAAAAACAATGGACTTCCTGGCAGAATCACCAGATGAAAATAGAAGAAAATGATAGCAGCCATCACAGCCATCACATCTAAGAAATGGTAAGCTACAATATAATAAACGTTTGCTTTTGGGTTGCTTAACATTACCTTTTTTTTTTTTTTTTACACATTTCTTTATTTGCGTCCTGGATTCTGATGTACAAATCTGCAGCCCTCTACTGCTCTACTATACATGTCTGTAAATGTATTATGAATACACTTCCTGCCCCTGGTTGTTGGCTTTGAAACCCCAGGAGGAAGAAGTGGAGAGAGAAAGTCTCAGCTGCATGTCCTGTCCATGCTGCTAAATCCTGGACCGGAAGAGACAATTATAAACTCCTAGGGAGGGACTGAAGGGCAGAGTAGATCAAGGACGTGTGGTGAGGTCAGTGGCTGGCAAGGCATTGGCTAGTATCAGAGCCAGATACACATAGGTTACATACGCAACAATCGCAAGGCTGCTTTCACACTGAGCAGCGCCAAGTAAAGCTAGCTATTTTGATTTACAACGATATATAGTGAGCGAGTGAGAAACTTGTAAAGCGCAACACATGCAAACTGAATCGCCTCTGGGCGAGGTATGTGTGCACAATTCCACCAGGATTCCTATCGGCTCTTGGCTGATAAAACCTGTTTGCACATTGGATGTATTTACTGTATTAATCTCTTCTTATATAAAGCTTGTATTATTTCTATATTGTTATATGCTTATGGTTAAGGACTGTTTAATTCACAGGAAGGGAATCCCCTCGGTTTACAGAGGCCCACTTAGTGAACTTTATTATTCACTCTCCTACTAAACTCACCCTTCCACTTAGCAAAGGTTCTGGTTCTCTTATTTACTTATAGGTATAGCGAAATAAAGTGTTTGGAGAGGGACAAATCTCACCCCCCACCCAAAAAAAAGTGGACTAGGGTGTGTTTGTCAAAGTGATTTCTCAACAAAATAAGCATAGAGACAAGAATGGATGGGTTAGTTTGCTTCAAATAGTAAAAAAATAATTAAATAGCGTTCTCAGTTTGTGGTGCTCAGATATAGTAAAGTTCCGTTTTAATATAGCGAGTCGTATCCCTTTTCTCAATACTCCCTGAACACACTTCACCACTGCCCTAACTAATAAGCCACTATTCTATAAGGGCTCCTTCACACAATGTGCAGTGACTGGTGTTTTTCAGCATTGGATAAGGGCACATTAAAACTGCACCCCATTTACACCAGAACAGTGGTGTAATGTAAGGTGCGAAAAAATGCAGACATTCTGGATAACACCATGTAAGCATGCTTACAGGTGTGTGGTACAAAATGAAGTTCACTTCGGTGAACATCACTAGTGTCCCCATCAGAGAGTGTCCCATACAGGTCATCTTCATCACATTTGCCTCTTGCCTCAGTATGAACCGACTTCAGCTCTCCTGCACCCCCGCCTCCCGCCCGCTGCTAGGCACACAAAAGGATCTTTAATGCAAACAGCAGGCGGGTAGCCGGGAGGTGCCACACTGATGACGTCACTGGTTGCTAGGACATCTGCAATCCCAGCAGCCAATCCTAAAGCACAGTGTGTGATATGGGAGGGTTTGTTTGGGACCTGCCAGACATACTGCCGATAACTGCAGCAGCTGTTGGCAGAGTCTGGGTAAGCTGCGGGCCAGATAAGAGACACAAGCGGGCCAGATGTGGCCCACAGACTGGGGTTTGGAATTTAAAATGATCGTGTGTGGGCCTCACATCCTTTTTCGGCTTCTGAAAAACGTCAAATTTTTTTTCGAACATTCTGCATTTTTTAACGTTGTTTTAAAAAAAATTGTTTTTCGGGTTGTAAAAAATGATCGTTTGTGGGCTAAAACGACGTTTTAAACCCGCACATGCTCAGAAGCAAGTTATGAGACGGGAGCGCTCGTTCAGGTAAAACCGTTCATAATGGAGTAAGCACATTCATCACGCTTTAACAGACAGAAAAGCGCGAATCGTCTTTATCCCATAGAGGGTCCGGAGGGAGACCTAAAATCCCCAGGCTTGTTGAGATCACTGTAATGGTGGTCACATTGACAGGGTAAGGAGACTGCAATACCACTTTTGGGTGCCTTACTGGTGGATGAAGTTCTCTCTATTCTGCAATCCCTTTCTTTGGGTGTTTATTTGGATTTAACCCCCTTAAGGACTGATTTTTTCTTATGTTCCTCCATATATTCAATTTAGTGGGACTTTTTCTTTATTCACATATGTTTTTTGTGTCAGTTTCACTGGCTTCTTCACATGAATTGTCTTTATTAACTGCCACTGTGAGACGATTTCTCTTTATCACTGTTATATATAAGATCAATTCGATGTATCTTAGACCCATTTCACTTAATATTTTGAGCGCTTTATTGTGCACCATTACAACCTTGGGCACTGCATGGGCCAGCTGCCTGCTTCCTAAAAATCAATGACATCATATGGGTTGATAAGAATGACACTGGGCAATGCTAAGATTGGATATCCCACGCGTGTGGATGTTACTGCGATATGTAAAACTGTAAGTTGAATTTTTTACATTTCAGAATGGTGTACCTCAAGATTTTGAATGATATTTAAAGGACGCCCTGACTGAAAAAAAGGTTAAAAAACACTGCTCTGGAGAGCCACCTAAGGGAATATCCTCCTTCACAAGAAAACCAACGTTTAACCGGGATACCTACCTAAATAAGGTAAACCTTAACCCAACAGTTTTCCCTCCCCATTCATATACTCAACAAGTCTTCAATGATGGAATATTTAACAGAAAGGTACAAAGACGATGATGGGCAAAGTAAAATATATCTAGCAACCAATAAGTTTATAGTTTACACTCTATCGCTTCCTGGCTGTTTACTATTAATATTGTCATTTGCTTCTTTGGATGGGCCTAAACTGGACTTGTTCCGTAAAGAAGTACAAATAGCAAAGCTACAGTTCCCCAAACACTATTCCCTAGCAACCAAACATTTAGCACACTGTCGTCCTTTCAGTGAAGTCATCTCTAGCTGTTTTCTGTGGCAGCTTTTTTCAACCACGATGGTGTGGCATTCTGGGGTGCCTTGGAAAAATGCCTAATAATTGCTGCAAGTTGACCAATAATTGTCAGCAAGCCAGCAAATGGATCAAGCATGTCTGTTTGTTACATAAAGAAACAGGTTTATATTGTGTGGGCCAGCCAATGACATCCTAACAACCAGTCTTAATTTTGGCAGAAAATTTCAATTTAGTTTTAGTCATGGGACTAAAATGGCATTTTAGTTTTAGTCCCATTTTAGTCTTCTGCAATTGTTTTAGTCAACTAAATATCCAGGACATTTTAGTCAACTAAAACTAATTTTAGTCATCTAAAATCTAATGGGTGTAGTTAAATTGTAATGCATTATTTAAGCATTTCTCTACAATTTCCAAACTCATATACTGCTGGAGTGAAAAATCTAATGTTATTATTTATGTTGTTGAGGTATGAACATGCACTACAGACCAGTGTTAATTTTGACGTCAAATTTCCATTTAGTTTTAGTCTTTTGACTAAAATGGCATTTTAAGTTTTAGTCCCATTTTAGTCTTTTGACTAAAATGGCATTTTCGTTTTAGTTGTATTTTAGTCGACTAAAATTGTAATAAGTTAGTCGACTAAAATGTTTTAGTCGGTTTTAGTTGACGGAATTAACACTGCCAACAACCAAGTCAGTCACTGATTGATAAGGAAGACTTTAAGTACCTGCACAACATCCTTGTTTCCCCCTCTCTACATCTCTCTATCAGTTCTGGGGAAGCAGAGAAAGGGAGAGAAACAGAGAGAAGAGAAATGCTAGAATATTAAGCAGTAGTAGTTTTCAAAGGTGGAGGAATAAATCACCTCTAATATTGGGTGGCTCACATGGGCGGATGCTGTTGCGACATGTAAAACTGTTAGATTTGTTTTTCACATTTTAAAATGGAGCGTCTTGAGATTGTACATAATTGTAAAGAGTGCTTTAATGAAAAAAGGACAAAAAAGAGAAACACTATTCTGCGGATAATCATCTCCTGCACCTCTACCCTATTGGACGAGCCTATATTGTTCTATATTTCAGTGTGAATTATGAACACTGATTCTGTATTCGAAAAAGTTGATCATAATTCGCTACACATAAAAAGCCATCTATTCAAAACTTTTAGACATATCCCAAAATAAGACCACTTTTGCAATGTTATCATTAACAGAGCGAGCAATGCAGAGCGAAAGACGTGTCAAACATCTTCCTTCTTTTTACCTATTAATTTGCAGACGTTCGGATGGTCAAATTCTTTCATAAAAGCAGCTTCTCTCAAGAATTCTTCAATATCGCTGGAGCAGAAAATTTCCGCTGGCAGGAGAAAGGGAGAAATGTTAGAAGAGGCGAGAAGTGCGGAGGAACAAGCTCTGAAATTAGAATCCGGAAGGCTCATTATATCTGTGCTGGAACTGAAATCTGTGCTTGTCTATTGGAATCGCATCTAACAAGGTTCTTATGATGTAGATGCCAGCAATGGTTTAAAGACCTCGCTTAAAGACTGGCACATAATGACCTTCACTCATCTGCTCTCCAATTCTGTGCCTACAGCAGGATGGAATCATGTTTAGCAGTTTCTGCAAATGAAACAGGTCTTTTAACCAATTATTATACCAATGTAGAACAGCGTTGTATGAGATGGGTTAAAAAGAATCTGTTTCGACAGAAATGGAGAAGTTTCCAGAGCTGAAGTTGAATGCTCATTGCTTTGCAAGTCCCTGACCATGAATCAGTATGGAAGTTTAGAGTTTTGACTTCACTGTTTGCATGCTTGAGGGTCAGGGGCTTACTAAGTAGTAAGCTGGGTAAGTCATTGAAGCACCATCAATAAAAAAAAAAGTAATCGAAGACACAATTTTCACTGACATGTTACCTACAAGAATAGGGTGTTTGATCCGATGACCCAAATAAAGACTATGGGGCAGATCCTCAAAGAAATTACGCCGGCGTATCTGTTGATACGCCGCGTAATTTCAAATTTTGCGCGTTGTATCTTTGTTTTGGTATCCACCAAACAAGATACATCGGCATCTATGTTAGATCCGACAGGCGTACGCCTTAGTACGCCGTTGGATCTAAGATGCAATTTTCCGGCGGCCGCTGGGTGGCGTTCACGCTGTAATCCGCGTCGAGTATGCAAATTAGCTTTTTCCGACGATCCACGAATGTACGAGCGGCCGTCGCATTCTTTTACGTCGTTTCCGTTCGGCTTTTTCCGGCGTATAGTTAAAGCTGCTATCTGGTGGCGTACTCAATGTTAAGTATGGCCGTCGTTCCCGCGTATAATTTTGAACATTTTACGTCATTCGCGCAAGTCATCCATGAATGGGGCTGGACGCCATTTACGTTCACAACGAAAACAATGACGTCCTTGCGACGTCATTTGGAGCAATGCACCCTGGGAGTTTTGATGGATGGGGCATGCGCAGTTCGTTCGCGCGGGGACGCGCTTCATTTAAATGAAACACGCCCCCTACTCGCCGCATTTGAATTTCGCGCCCTTACGCCGCGAGAGATACACTACGTCGCCGTAACTTACGGCGCAAATTCTTTCAGGATTCAAAGATTTGCAAAGTAAGTTACAGCGGCGTAGCGTATCTCACATACGCTGCGCCCACGCAAATGTATGTGGATCTGCCCCTAATCGTTCTACAGTACATGGGAACTTAAGAAAATTCAGTTGTTTTTTCAGGTTACTCTAAGCAACAGTAATGATCCTAATGTTCAACTTTTCAACACACCCCTGCCCATACTGTAGGGGGCATTTATCAGTTGATAAATGTCCCTTATGGCATGGGCAGGAGTGTGTTCAAATGTAGATCATTACTGTTGCTTAGAGTAACTTGAAAAAAAAAAAAAAGATTTTTTTGTACTTGCAAAACAGGAGCAATAAGAGATTTATGATAGTATTACTTTATTCATAAATTCCTCTTTCTGCTGCTCCAGCAGTAGCACTGCCACAGAATAAAACCTTTCCCTGCCCACGTCTGACTGTGCATCTGCTTTGAGGGAAAGCCCGTCTTATCTTCAGTGCTAAATCTGTCTCAAACCTTTGCAAATCTGTCTCTGCTGCCTGGAATTCCAGGTGCAGGGGTCAAAAATATACAGAAAAGCTGTTGCACCAACTTTACTAAATGAGAGGCAGCATAGTATGCATCAAATGATGTCACTAATTTACTTGATACATGTCCCTATATCCAAGAGAACAGATTGCTCCCAAAAAAAAAATAGATTTTTACTCTTCTGAACAGTTTTATGTTGGACTATATGGAAACTTTCCAGCATGTTTTCTGCTGGCGAATATACAAAGTAAATACAGAAAGCTTGCTAAAAATTCCCATGATACAAACAGCAATTATGTATTTAATGAAAGTGTGGTGAGTTAAGAGGGGATAACACATCTTTGAAGTCTAAAGCTGGCCATACGTTGGTAGATTTTAAATTTAAAGTGGTAGTAAACTTACATTTTTACCTACAGCTATGCGCTTATAATAAAGCTTCCCTGTAATTAAAATGTATATCTCCTAAACGTGCACCATTTAGGAGATATTCTAGCGAGCAGCAGCTGGTGATGTCACCAGCGCATGTGCTCCCAAGGAGCAGCATACTCGTGCTGTTCCTTCAGAGCTGTGTGACACGGCCGAGACTTCCACGTGCATGTGTAGGAGTGACATCATCGTGGCTCTGCCAGTCAGAAGGCTGGAGTCCGCAAACCCGAAAAAGAAGATGGAAGCCTCTGTAGCGGTGACAGCATTGGAGCGTGGGGGGCTCCATTTTAAGGGAGTCATTCATATGTATAACTAGCACATTATATTGCCTTGCAGAGTGAAACTATATATATATATATATATATATATATATATATATATATATATATATATATATATATATATATAAAAATATAGACTTTACTACCACTTTAACATCTTGCCGACCGCCCACCGTAGTTTTACGGCGGCAGGTCAGCTCGGCTGCGCAAAATCACGTAATATAACGTGATTTTGCATTGCAGTCACTAGGCGCGCGCCCCCCGCTCGCTCCTGGTGCCGATGCGAGTGCCCGGCGAGCGTGATCACCGCCGGGCACCCGAGATCACTCGTTACAGAGCGAGAACAGGGAGCTGTGTGTGTAAACACACAGCTCCCGGTCCATTCAGGGGGAGAAATGACTGATCGCATGTTCATACAATGTATGAACAGCGATCTGTCATTTCCCCTAGTCAGTCCACCCCCCCCTTCAGTTAGAACACAATGAGGGAACATAATTAACCCCTTCCTTGCCCCCTAGTGTTGACCCCTTCCCTGCCAGTGACATTTTTACAGTGATCGCTATAAAAATGCAACTGGTCCCAAAAATGTGTCAAAAGTGTCGGAAGTGTCCGCCATAAGGTCGCAGTACCGATATAAATCGCAGATAGCCGCCATTACTAGGAAAAAAAAAATATTAATAAAAATGCCATAAATCTATCCCCTATTTTGTAGACGCTATAACTTTTGCGCAAACCAATGAATAAACGCTTATTGCGATTTTTTTTATGAAAAATATGTAGAAGAATACGTATCGGCCTAAACTGAGGAAAAATTTTTTTTTTTATATATTTTTGGGGGATATTTATTACAGCAAAAAGTACAAAATATTCATTTTTTTTCAAAATTGTCGCTCTATTTTTGTTTATAGCGCAAAAAAAACCCAAAAAACGCAGAGGTGATCAAATACCACCAAAAGAAAGCCAACTTTGTTTGGGAGCCACGTCGCACGACCGCAGTGCCGAATCACAAAAAGTGGCCCAGTCATTGACCAGCAAAATGGTCCGGGGCTGAAGTGGTTAATGTTCGTACCAACACTCATACAAAAAAAATTATCTGATGTCATAACAAATGTTGTTTGAAAGCACTTAATCGTTTTCTTTTAACAATCAATTTTGTAGGGAACAGGCTTTCCCAAACGAAAACCACAAGTTCACTGTTAGAAAGTCATTGGTAAGAGAAAATGTTTCAATTGTGCCTCTTGATAGTTTCTTGCATTCCTGGAGAGGAAGTATTGGAGGGTTTAAGTTCCGCTTTAACATTCCACCTCTCCACTAAGAAACACACTAAAATTTTACCTTAGCCATAAAGTTTAAACTAACTTAACCCAACTCTTAAAAACCAGGCATGTTACACCAGAAAAGGCCTAAAAAAGAAAAACACCACAGCCACTATATAGTGCCTTGAAAAAGTATTCACACCCCTTAAAATTTTCCACATTTTGTCATGTTACAACTAAAAACGTTATTGGGATTTTATGCGATAGACTAACACAAAGTGGCACATAATTGTGAAGTGGAAGAAAAATGAAAAATGGCTTTTTTTTATTTTACAAATAAATATGTGAAAAGTGCATTTGTATTCAGCCCCCCTGAGTCAATACTTTGTAGAACCACCTATTGCTGCAAAAACAGCTGCAAGTCTCTTTGGGGATGTCTCTACCAGCTTTGCACATCTAGAGTGACATTTTTGCCCATTCTTCTTTGCAAAATAGCTTAAGCTCTGTCAGATTTGATGGAGAGGGTCTGAAGAGCGATTTATAAGTCTTGCCACCAGATTCTTAATTGGATTTAGGTCTGAACTTTGACTGGGCCATTCTAATGCATGAATATGCTTTAATCTAAACCATTCCATTGTAGCTCTGGCTGTGTGTTTAGGGTCGTCCTGCTAGAAGGTGAATCTCCAGTCTTTTGCAAACTTCTAATATTGCCCTGTATTTGGCTCCATCTATCTTCCCATCAACTATGACCAGCTCCCCTGTCCCTGCTGAAGAAAAGGTGGTGTGTTCAGGGTGATGTGCAGTGTCAGTTTTGACAGCGGACCTGAATGGCTGCTCCATGCAGTCCTATGGAGCGTCGGATGTCAGCGGAGACATGTCCGCTGACATCCAATTAAATAGGATGGATGGCAATAGGTCCCCATCCATCCATGGCGGATTGGATCAGGTGAGATCTGATGAAAACGGACATGCTGTCCGCTTTCATCAGATCTCTCCATAGGAGACAGCGGCGCTGCACAAGCCCCTCCCCGCTCAGTGAGCAGAGAGATACTTGTCATCCGCCAGCTCAGCGGAGATCAGTGGAGAGATAGCAACGGAGTCTGCCTGTGTGGAAGAGGCCTAATAGTTGTACTGTGGACAGATTCTCCCACCTGAGCTGTGGATCTCCGCAGCTCCTCCAGAGTTACCATGGACCTCTTGGCTGCTTCTCCGATTAATGCTCTCCGTGCCCAGCCTGTCAAATTAGGTGGACGGCCATATCTTGGTAGGTTTGCAGTTTTGCAATACTCTTTCCATTTTCGCATGATGGATTGCACAGTGCTCCTTAAGATGTTCAAAGCTTGGGATATTTTTTTTTTATAACCTAACCCTGCTATAAACTTTTCCACAACTTTATCCCTGACCTGTCTGGTGTGTTCCTTAGCCTTCATGATGCTGTCTGTTCACCGAGGTTCTCTAAAAAAACTCTGAGGGCTTCACTCCAAAGATATGCTGGTAGGTAAATTGTATCTCGTCCAAATTGGCCCAGTATATATGTGTGTATGACTGTGTGTCCCTAGCGTGTCATGATCCTACGGGGTAATAATGACCACACCAGCCAAGCAGATACTGGCTGGAAAAAGCGCCCAGAGGCGATTCAGTTCGCATGCATTGCGCTATACAAGTCATTCATTCACAGAACAGCTGTATTTTTACTGAGATTAAATTGAACACAGGTGGACTATATGTACTAAATTAGGTGACTTCTGAAGGCAATTGGTTCCACTAGATTTTAGTTAGGGGTATCAAAGTAAAGTGGCTGAATACAAATGCACACTCAGATATTTATTTGTAAAAAAAATTGAAAACCATCTATCATTTTCCTTCCACTTCACAATTATGTGCCACTTTGCGTTGGTCTATCGCATACAATCCCAATAAAATACATTTACAATTTTGGTTTTAATATGACAAAATTTGCTATAAATACTTTTTCCAGGCACTGTATCCAAGAACTAGTAGGCTACAATGTTTTGCATTACGTTTTTTGGGTTTAGATAGGCCTAAATCAGCAGAAAAGTTGTTTCGCTGCATGCGACCCAAGAACACCAGTTCAACATCTCTGCCCCATTCTCCTGCAAGTAAACAGTATAGTGCAAAGATCCCAGCACTGAGGGCTACTGATCTATATATAGTATGTAATTCTTACTCTTCAGCATCTTCACAGCGACCTTCTGGAGCGAACCATCTTCCATTTTTAATTGAGCCTCTCTTACAGAGCCAAACTCTCCTGAGGCAAACAAGAAATTTTAGTTAAGTGAAAGGAAACATTTCAGAAGTGTTTAATCTGTGAAAGCCTTATCCTTCTCACCAACCTTTTCCTAATGTCCTTCCCAAGGTAAACTGCTGCTGCTGGATGAGGACGTCTGTAAGCTTGGATTTCAGTTCATCACTGATCCCGATGCTGTCCACTGTAGATTCAGCAAACACGCATGAATATTTTAATACTTGGCAAACACTAAAACACGTGAATATATTGCAATACTTAGAAAAGAAGATGTTTTAATATCAGCCTTGCCACTGGTAACATTAAAGACTAATTCCAGGCAAAGGGGTTATAATTAGTCTCGGGTTTTTTTTTTTTTTTTATTTTTTTTAGTTTACTTGTTTTTTGCCTACTGTGTCCATATTGAGGAGGTTAAGATAGTCCCACTGCACACTGGGAATGGACCTTTGCCAATAGAATGCATTAGCAACTGTCCACTAGCATCAGAACACCTTGGGTCTCTAAAGTAAAGTCCAAAATTATATTAAAACATCAAATCAAATCACATCATAAAAAGAATACCTGTATGTATTTGTTTTCAATACTTAAAGCGTAACTCCACTTTTGTTGAAAAAAAAAAACATTTCCCCCCTGTATGATCTATGTACATTGCAAGGATTATAACAACTCCTGTTGCAGATTCCTACCTTTTGTTATTCTTAAAGTGGGATTCCACCCGCAATTTTTTTTTCTTTAAAGTCAGCAGCTACTAACAGTATAGCTGCCGACTTTTAATAAGGACATTTACCTGTCCTACTTGCCCGAGCTGATGGCCCCCCCAAAGCTGATCCCTCGATCGGTGCAGGTCCCGTGTTGCCATTCACACTAAGGGAAACACTTTCCTACTGTGCATGCGCGAGTCTCGCGCCGACTTGTGAATGGGAGGCTGCTCTCTGGAATTACACACAGTCCCCAGAAAGCAGCGCCCCCCCTTCACTAGAAGAGGATGCAGAAGAAGACAGACCGCGGTTACGGAAGAGGCAGATTACGGACTTCCGCATAGCAACAGGTATTTCGGGTGAGTATACATTTTTTTTTCTATTTTTTGTGAACATTTTTTTTCTGGGTAGAACTCCCCTTTAAGGAATCCATGTGTATTTGTCTCTGAGTGGGTCTAATGGGAGTGTTTTTTATAATTATCTGTCAACTGTGCAGCTGCAGAGCACTAATGAGGAAATCTGCTGGGCCTGTATCCTTTAGACGTGTTCCTATTGGAAGAATCTCACCAAAATTGAAATTTTTGTTGCAGGGGATGCTTGATATCTGACTTGTAACTTAGGCAGACTTCTGGGAAAATTGGTGAGCCAATCACACAAGCAGGAAATTATGTTTCTGGGGAGTGGTAAGTACACATTCTGTGTAAAATACAACTCCAGGTAGCCATATTGCATTGCATTTATAGAAAACTACAGTGGCTGCAGATTGAAAAGGAAAGGTAATTTTTAATAACATTTAATCATAATATGAATTGTACACGCTATATTATTTTTTCTTTATTTGAGATTTTTTTCCCCCCACAAAAGTGGAGTTACCTTTTTGATAAATGTTTGGACTTAAATTGAAGCATCTAAGGCTGCATTCACACCCGAGCGTAGGTCGTTTTCTCCAGCGTTTTTTTCCGGCGTTTTGTTGCACGTATTCATGCTTATTTGTGCGTTTGCATACAGCGTCATCGACGTTTTTGTACTTCGACGTTTTTTATTTTAGCCAATAGGAAAAATTATCATCTTTTCATCACTTGCTATGTTGGTAGATTTTTTTATCTTCTGCCTGGGTAAAATGTTCTATTGATTAAAGCGACAAAACGCCCGTACGAAACACTCGTTGTCGCGCTAGTCGCTTGAATCAAGCATTTCCATTACTTTCTATGGGAAATGGAAACGCTCAAAAATGCCCAAACCGCCCGATTCGACAAAAAAGGGTCCGGAACTTGTTTGAGCTTCAGGCGTTCGGCGTCAGGCGTTTTGGAGTGGAGATGTGAACCATCTCCATAGGGAATAATGTATTTTTTCCCCTCTAGCGTTTTTAAGCATCGCACTTCAGGGGACAAAACGCTCAGGTGTGAATGCAGCCTTAAGGTGTACTGCCAACATATTTCACCTATTGGGAAGGTTTCGTTTTACTTCATGGTAGGGTGACTAAACAGAAGAAGAGATCATCTTCCCAACAGGGGGACGGACAGCAACGAAAGTCCAACAAAGATTCTTTCCTTGCTCACTTTATTCTAAATCTTTAAATATAATCTATTCCTCAAGTGGGGAAATTCAGGTCAATTTCCATCTCAGTGACCACCCCAAATGGCTACAAAAAAAAAAAAAAACATCCACGGATCACACCGTGAAAAAAACATAGCTTTGCAGTTTTGGATTTGGGCTATAGCCTTCTCTACCGAGTCAAAAGCCAGAAAAGGCATTTTAAAAAATATTTTTTGGGCTAAGGATATAGCATCGTCATATATTAAAGGGAAATGTTTGCGCATTTCATTTTTTTTTTGTACATTTTTTATAGGAGGTAATTGTTGTTGTGACTTTTTCTCTTGTTTGTTGTGCCATGTTATTAAGGTGTCATTTCATACACAGATTTGTAGGAAAGTGCAATGAATCACTTTGGCTTCTGGAAAATAGTAAAAATATCCAGTATTTCTGGTTATGGGAAGCTGCCTCTTTCTACTTAATAACAGTGCTAGTGCTTGGTAAATGTCCATTCCACTAGCAGCTTCACAAAACGGTGGGAGAGTCCTCAGCCCTATGTAAACGCCAACTAATATAGACTTGTAATAAAAACATTACACTTTTTTATTTATATTTTCTTTTATTCCCACATAGAAGTGGCCAACAACTACACACGCACACATCTCTCGGCGAGACGGCGCGCAGCGACTGTATGGTCTGCCCGAGCATCCTATCTTTTGGTTTTCCCGCCTCAACCCCGGTGGGGCCATCTATGTGGGACCACCTTTTTATTCATCATCCCAACAGTGGCCATAGCATACGGGCTATTTTGCAAGTTCTACTAATACCCTTTCTTTCCTCTTTCCATTTTTGGTTGTGTCTAAGGGTAGTAGTGGGTCCCCAGAAACCACCTAAACATATCTCTTTACTTATTTAACTCTAGAATCCCTCTATGCATCTTACTCCTGATGAGCGGCATAGGCCGTGAAATGCGTTGAGTATACATCCATGAATGCTCTACATAAGCCCATTCTACCAATTATATCACATCATGTACCTATTATATATATGTATGAATCATGTGTTTATTATTCGATGATGCTTTTATTATCATGTTTGTACGTTATTAAATGTGAAAGAGGTCTTACTGTGACACTTAAAGCATTTGTTACCCTAACACTTCATATTCCTGATACAGTATGTTCCTGCTGTACCATGTACCGTATTTATTCGAGTATAACGCACACACGTGTATAACGCGCACCCCTAATTTTCGATTAAAAATCGTTATAAAATCATTGTAATTGCCAAAAATCATTTATTGTATTTATTGTATGTCCAGCCATGTCCCCTGTATGTCCAGCCATGTCCCCCGTATGTCCAGCCATGTCCCCCGTATGTCCAGCCATGTCCCCCGTATGTCCAGCCATGTCCCCCGTATGTCCAGCCATGTCCCCCATATAACCAGCCATGTCCCCTGTATGTGCAGCCATGTCCCCCATATAACCAGCCATGTCCCCTGTATGTGCAGCCATGTCCCCTGTATGTGCAGCCACCTACTGTTAATCACCGTGGCGCGGGAACATTACAGACAGCGTTCGTTTGAACAGCTGTTTTCCCTGCCGCGCATAGACACTCCCCCTTGCTCGCGATTGGACAGATCCGTCCAAGGGGGAGT
Source organism: Rana temporaria (assembly GCF_905171775.1). Classification (NCBI taxonomy): domain Eukaryota; kingdom Metazoa; phylum Chordata; class Amphibia; order Anura; family Ranidae; genus Rana; species Rana temporaria. Next base: position 52,991,098 of record NC_053501.1, read on the forward strand.
GTCTATGCGCGGCGGGGAAAACAGCTATTCAAACGAAAGCTGTCTGTAATGTTCCCCGCGCCGCGGGGATTAACGTTGTAGCGGCGTTGGTGGCGGTGGCGGGGGGAGAAGTATTCTAGTATCGGCGGTATTAGCGGGAGTACGAGTACTCCCGCTAATACTCAGTTTCGGTCCCGCCACTGTCATCCCACCCCAGGCCTCGTGTATAACGCGCACCCAAAACTTTGATTTTTTTTGGGTATAAAATTTTGCGCGTTATACTCGAATAAATACGGTAATTGTTTGAGAAAGTCTCCTGTTCTTTTTGTATTGCTTCCTTTATGCGAAATCCATGGTGTTTTTGCTAGTCTGCTTGCTTTCGTATTAAAACTGACCACATTAGGCAAAAGAGCACAATGTGGTCAGTTCTCTAGCTTTCCTGGGAACTCGGTGTACTCTCCTCCAATGATCAGACTTGTCCTGCCACGCCCGCCCGCACCCCCCACACAGCCATTCACTGCCAAGCTCAGTGTGCTGCTGCTTCTCCTCCTCCCCCCACCTCTTATGCAGCTGAGAACAGAGGGAATGTGATCATTTATTGGAAAAAAGGTATTTATACATTTTTTTTATATCTATGCAAAATGTTTTGTCTTTCATTTCTATTTAAAACTGAGTGGTTTGTTTAACAAGGTGATTGTTTACAATCACTTTAATACATTTTAGCTGCACAACCCTGCCTTTCAAACACAATGGAGAATGCTCTTATAACGAAACTACAAGTGCGCATTCTGAGCCAAACTGTCATGGAGCTATTGGTAAAGAGACCCTGTCACCTACGTAAAAAAATTGCAGGTAAAAGCACATACAAATCAAGCATTTCAAATGCAAATGTGCAGTGTTTTTCCATAATGATTTTTAATTCACTTGCAATGTGCCTTTGAACTTTTTAGAAAATTTGACTAGTCCTGGAAGAGTCAATTCCATAGTACAGCTCCCTCCTCACACACTATAGCCCTTCTTTTCTGGGAGCGTCTAATTGCTTTCTGTGCTGGCCCTTTTGTTGCTCAGAGGTATACTAAATCAGTACCCTTTTCTTTGTTACTGTACTGCAATCGCTCTAAAATGACTGCTTACCCCTTTCACTGCCATGGTCTTTTTTTAGTTTGCTCACAAATATATAAATGTGCGCTTTTTACCTGTAAACCCACTTTAAACCTGAAATTATTATATATGTTCTGAAAGAAGGCCCTGTGGGATAAAACAGTGATAACTGCAATTTTTATGTTGCAGCTTATTTATGCTACTTTTTATCAAATCTATATTTTCAGTAAAAAATACACAAATTACATTTAGTGCTTACAGGCACAATATAATCCCTGTTTTCTTTGTAAAATATAAAAAAGTTAAGTTTTGCTAAAAAGTAGCTGCAGTCATTTCTAAAAAAAAAAGAAAACATTAATACACTTACCAATACAGGGATCCAGTGCTGTCTTCACCAAGGCCAGTTCTTTGTTGGTCTTTGGGCCCCCAGCGTGGTCATCTTGCTTGTGAGAAGCCGGCTGTGACTTTCTAGAACGTCACAGCCAGCGTTCCACTGTGCATGCATGAGTGAATGCCCCCGCAGTTTCCTGTGACGTGTCCCAGGAGGCTGCAGGCAGTAAGCTTCTACATCAGCTTAGGGGGAACCATGAATAGAGGGCCTATAATTATTGTTCTTACTCTGGTGTGCAATGCAATATCTAATGTGTGTGGCACAAGCATCATTTTGTATACATGCACACCCAAAGTGTGCACTGACAAAAATGCTAAGGGTTATTACTGTGCTCAATGACCCCAAGCTGGGGGTTACTGCAGTCACTGACATATGTGATGAGGAGATCATTACTGTGGCCATCAACACCAATGTTGGGCATTATTATTGTGGCCAATGACACGGATACTGGGGGTAATTTACTGAGGATCCTGGCAACAATGCAGGGGATAATTATTGTGGTGACTGATACCAATGTAGGGGGTCATTATTGTGGTGACTGACACAAATGCTGGGGGTTAATATTAATATTAAAGTGGTTGTTAACCCACTTGGTGTTGTTTTTGCCACCCTCTCTGGTACTAGGCCTGGGTACTAGCTGATAGGCGGGGGAGGACGACAAAAGAGGACACAGACACAGGAGAGCAGGCTGCGGATGATGGAGCATGTAAACTGACCACGGGGCTCTGCAGTCATGATGCACCGTGGTCAGTATACATAGGGGAGGGCAGAGGCTGGCAAGATCAGACATGTTTTTTTTAGGTGTTACAGGGGCCAAATGGCACTGCACTGTATAAAAATGCTTTAAAGGATCAATTTGTTTAAGGGTTGACAAACGCTTTAATGCTGGGGGTTAAAGGGGTTGTAAAGGTAAAAGTTTTTTCACCTTAATGCATTCTATGCATTAAGGTGAAAAAACATCTGCAGATTAGAGCCCCCCCGAACCCCCCCTTTACTTACCCGACCCCTCGAAGGTGCTGCACCATGCAGGCTTCTCGGCAGTCTTCCCAGGTCATTCATTGGTTGATAGAAAGCAGCGCAGCCATTTGCTCACGCTGCTGTCAATCACATCCAATGATGCGGCGTGGCCGAGTGATACAGTCGGCGGCCATGGCTGCCAGCTGTATCACGGGAGCACGCCCGCAAGAACTCAACACCATGCAAGCTCGCTCGCATGAAGATGTTAAGTCCTTGTGGGGGGGGCCGAGACAGCCACCGAGGGACCCCAGAAGACCAGGTTCGGGGCTGCTCTGTGCAAAACGAGCTGCACAGTGGAGGCAAGTATAACATGTTTGTTATTTAAAAAAAAAAAAAAAAATTCCTTTAGTGATCCTTTAATACTCTGTTAAATTACACCAGGGTTACTATTGCAGCCACTGACACCAATGCTTGAAAGTTACTATAAATGAATAATGATGGTGCTCATTTTACTCCTACTTTCTCCTCGGTGTGTGTAAAACATACAGCAGGACTGAAATGTTCAGGAATTGAGGCGTGTGTCAGTTTAAATGTGCCGTCTACTCAATGCAATGTACTTTAGTGCACGAAAACAAGCTGCTATTGTGCAGCCCCACAGAGGTGGCAGGGCCGTACTTGGAGCCCTCTATAATTTCCAAGTTGAGCACCACGGTTATACAGTGTCACTTGTCTAGTGAGAAGCAAGAATCTCAAACCTCAGTATGCATGCCCTGTGCAAGTAAATGGGCTAGTCACATTCCCAAGACTCCTCATGAGCCCGGACGTTACCGCACAGTTTGTGACACAGTCATTGTAACAAATGTTTAGTTATATGCTGTGCCTGAGTGTTGTGTGTAGGTGACAGATCCTTTTGTTAAAGAATAACAGCAATAATGGAAAGCCTTCATAGATCGTAGTCCTCAAGAAGCAGAACTACAGGGTACCTCCAACTGCCGGAGTTGTTCAATCAGTTGCAATTGACACCCTGCTTGGAGTGCAAATTGCATTTGAAATTGACTTATTTGTCCCAGCAGAAAATAGGAGACAGCTGTGTAAACTACCCAAATAAAAAAAAAGCACATATTCACTTACATGTTGCTTCCAGCATCTCTGTACCTCTCCTATTAAATGACCTGGCTGCTGTAAACTGGATAACGGGACCTCCTCGACCCAGCATTGAGCCGAACATATGCCTAAAAAAAAAAAAAAAGAAAAAAAAAAAAGATATTTACACCTCAAATGAATTTCAATAAAAAATAGTTTTGATAACTTTCAAAATAGCACAGATCACCATATCAAAAACTTGATCTGGCTGTGCAAAGTTCTAAAAAATACTGAAAACACACACAACAAAACAGGATATCAGTAATTAAAATCACACTTTGCTTGAATAGTTTTGCAACATCTGTGCAGGTTTATATTCCAATATTTGGAAATCAAAGGTGCTCTAAATTAAGCAAATTGTGACCAGATGTATCATAAACTGGATATAGCCTGCCCCTTTCCGTTTTCCTTGTTTGCTTACCTTGTCTGTCTGTCGCCCACTCAGTTTGTTCATCACTAGGGATGAGCCGAACACCCCCCTGTTCGGTTCGCATCCAGAACATGCGAACAGACCAAAAGTTCATGCAAACTTTCGAACACCGTTAAAGTCTGTGACAGACTCACCCGAGACAGAGCCTTTTGGAGGGGACTGAATGCTCGCCTCTTGCCTTGCAATCATGGGCCCTGGCATTTGGGGGAACAGTGCTCTTTGTGAGCTGTATGCCTGGGACCCTGTATATGCCATTAGAGTGACTGATTCATACTGTTGGGACATACAGTGTAAGGAGATGCTAATGCCATCCCCTCCAGCCATCTGTCTGTTCTCTGTGCTAATTGACCCTGCTATTGTATGAAGAGGTCCTGTGTTTACAAATGTGTATTGTACAGCAGGTGAGCGAGGAGACGTGACGTCTACCCTGAAAGGTCATATCTATGAGTCGCCTAGTCTAGGTAAATGGTTAGTTAATTAGCTCATGTTAATTTATGTTCTGGTTACCTCCTCTTTAAACTGTATATAAGGTTGTATTCTTGGTTCTATTAAACACTCCATGTTCAGCAGACAAACAAGTCTCGTGTGCTTGTGAGCAGCTGGAATATCTGATATCTATATCCAGACTGATAGGAAGCGGTACATGACGAAAGCACTCAAGCGTAGTGTGGGACGTTCCTTTTACAAAGTCTATGGGACTCGAACATGAGAAATCAAAAGTGAGAATTTTAAAGGCTAATATGCAAGTTATTGTCCTAAAAAGTTTTTGGGGACCCAGGTCCTGCCCCAGGGGACATGTTTCGATGAAAAAAAAAAAGTTTTAAAAACAGCCGTTTTTTCGGGAGCAGTGATTTTAATAATGCTTAAAGTGAAACAATAAAAGTTTCATACCTGGGGGGTGTCTAAAAAGTATGCATGTAAAATAGCGCATGTTTCCCATGTTAAGAATTGTCCCTGCACAAAATGTAATTTCTGAAGGAAAAAAAGTAATTTAAAACTACTCGCGGCTATTCATGAATTGTCGGGTCACGGCAATACAGTGAAAAGTAATTGAAAAAAAAAACGACAGGGGTCCACCCCCAGTCCATTACCAGGCCTTTGAGTCTGGTATGAATATTAAAGGGGAACATCAGACATTTTTTTCCAATTACTTTTATCTGTATTGCCGGGACCCGACAATTTATTAATAGCGCGAGTAGTTTTGAATGCATTTTTTCCTTCAAAAATTAGATTTTGTGCAGGGAACCAAAATAAAATAAAAATGCGTGGGGGCCCCCCCAAATTCCATTTCAGGTCTGGTATGGATATTAAGGGGAACCCTGCATACCTCTACCATTTCACAAAAAAGGTAAAAAAAACCCACACAGACAGCTTGGGACAAGTCCTTTAATAGAAAATAAAAAAATAAATTACAGCCATGTATATCCTTCCAAGACCCGGACCCGCGCTACCCGCCGATACGAACAATACAGCCTCCAACATAGAAGGGTGCCTTTTTTTGGGGAGATGGTGAGAGAGGGGGTGTGTCCTTGAATGGCAGTTTGGAAATGTGGTCACCCCACTCCCAACCCACCTTCAAAACGTGCATCCAGACAAATTCTAATGCTGACACAACTGGCTATAAATCTTGATGAAAACTAGTCAAGGCCCAAGCATAACTGCACAAACTGTGGTTCCAGGAATCACCCACTGCACTGC